>NC_080387.1:29289318-29479689 GCF_028751815.1 Salvia miltiorrhiza
TTTCATGATTAAGATACCGGTTAAACCGAAGAACAAACTAGAGTTTTGAATTACTATTTCATGATCAAGTCTTAATATTATTGTACATGGAACATGTTTAGGGTGATTAGGATAATCAATTTCTCCATCTCTTATGCCTTAGTACTTCAAACTACTTATTGATGTGCTTTGTGATCCTATTTTGTTGAGATGCACACTATGTTACGTAAGTCAGCTGCTTTTCATCCGGTAATTGTAGACTTCAACCGTGCATTTCCAATGCCATTTTTATAGGTAAACTGTTTGGCTTTCAATCCTTTTAATGAGTGGGTTCTGGCAACGGGTTCCACTGACAAGACTGTCAAGTTATTTGACATGCGAAGGATTTCTACCGCACTCCACAAATTTGACTGTCACAAGTAAGCAATATGGTTTCAAAGAGATCAGTACTGTATATCTATGGTCGAAAAGATTTACGCCTTGATAGAAGTGTGGCCAAAATATTTTGTTTGCTTAAACCTGCTGCAATTGCTCTACAGGGAGGAGGTTTTCCAGGTCGGATGGAACCCAAAGAACGAGACCATCTTAGCTTCGTGTTGTCTTGGTAGAAGACTGATGGTCTGGGATCTCAGCAGGTACTTTCTCATTAACCATTGCACATTTCTTTCCTGCTCGAGCAAATGCTGATGTGGTTATTTATGCCTTGACAGGATTAATGAAGAGCAGTCGTCGGAGGATGCTGAGGATGGACCACCGGAGCTCGTATTCATTCATGGTGGCCATACGAGTAAAATCTCCGACTTCTCATGGAACCCTTGTGAAGACTGGGTTGTTGCTAGCGTGGCGGAGGACAACATACTTCAAATATGGCAGATGTCTGAGAACATCTACCATGATGAAGATGATGTGCCTGTGAATGACGCCATGAAAGGCTCCTAGTTTCGGTTTTTTATTTATTTAACTAGCTTGTTTAGCTCTTCAATATCTTTCATGTGTTTCTTTCTTTGCACCTGTTGTATCATTTAACCATGGCTTCTATTTTATGAGAATGCAGCTGCTCTGCTCATGCTGTGTTGTTTTGCCCTTTTGTTTTTTAAGAGCCATAAATTTTAATGGTCACGTCAAGATGGACTCGAAGCTAAGACCTTTAATGTTTGTTTGGCAAGAAAGTAATATTGTCTGGGAATATGAATCCTGGGAGTATGATTCTTGACAGATTACTTGCCGGTATTTGGAAAAAACAAGAAAACTGTTAGGATTTTGAATTTTATATTTGACTCAAATTTGAATATTAATTGAGTTACCATTAAAAAACATTAAAAATATCTTATATTTATCATAATATTAAAATCTATATTTAAATTTTCTTAGTAGAAATTATTAAATTAATAACATAAAAAAAAACACACAATACATAACAAAATCAATGATAAGAAAAACTACAATCTGAATTTAATTAATTAAAACTAGAGTATAGATAAAAAGAAAAACGTAAATAATGTAAGTAGTGAGACTTAAGTAAAGAATAATTTCTAAATGACAAATAATCTAAAACTAATCTATCCAAGCAATTCAATTAGAAATATTTCTTTCTGAGAATGATCATCAAGAGTGAAAAAGTAATCCAATAAATTTGGATCTCGAACAAGTTTCATTGCAGCTCTTTGTCTTTGTGAGTGCGTTAAAACTTCAATTTTTTGCAGTTCCTCATTAAGCTTACGCCGATTATCCTTCCTTTCTTGATCAACTCCAACAATGCTTTCCATATACTTGCCCATTTGATCATTAGACTTATCCATGTTAGTAGTAAGTGTATCTGTCATGTACCTCAAACTTGAAATCAAGCCATCTGTACTTCTTCCTCTCTTTCGTTTAGAATTTTTTGAAGTTCCTTCACATCAAGAAGTTGTGTTTGGTAACATAATACGAACACTATCATCATCAGATTCTTCATCTGCTTGGTCCACATTTTGATCTCTTTCTAAGTCTTCAATCACATCTTTTGGAGCTTCAGCATTTAATCCAGTGGCTCTATCTTTGCCCAAACAAGTGCTAGTTGATCGTAATAAGGAAACGGATTGTTTCTCATAAACAAGTTTCAATAGGATCAACTGGCATATGATCTCTAATGTGGTTCTGAAGAAGACAACACGCCATTATAATTCTGTCTTGTTGCTTGATTGGATAAAAATTTGGATTTCTAATTATATCCCAACGCATTTTTAACATTCCAAAGCATCTCTCAATGACATTTCTTGCTGATGAGTGCTTCATATTAAAATATTCTTCTGGAGTTGTTGGTTGACGTCCAGTCCTCCATTCAGAAAGATGGTATCTTTGCCCTCTAAAAGGTGCAAGAAAGCCTTTGCCGTTTGTGTATCCCGCATCCACTAAATAGTAATAACCTAAAATTTTAGAATATAGTAAGTATATCATTGATATATATTAAATAAGAATATTAAAAGTGTATATCTTACATACCATCTTGTATTGGTAATCCATTTCTTCTACTTAAAGCATCTCGAAGCACTCTTCCATCAGCTGCTGAGCCTTCCCAACCCGCAAGCACATAAATAAATTGCATGTCTTGCGAACATACTCCTAAAACATTTGTAGAAGTATGACCTTTTCGATTTCGATATCTAGGTTTATCAACCTCAGATACTTTTACTTCAATGTGAGTACCATCAAGAGTTCCTATGCAATTCTACAAATTTAGATCCAATAGTTATAAATATATTTTTTTTATAATCATATAAGGTGAAATTTAAAAGTGTTTCTAATATACCTTAAACCATTTCCATTTGACATCAGAGGAATCCTCAGCTACAGGTGAAGGAACTTTTAGTAAATGACCTTGAAGCCTAAGAACTGAGCTCAATACCTTATTGAAATATCTACTAATTGTTTCTCCTAACCGCAAGAAATTAGTTTTCATTGTACGGTTCTTTTGATGATGAGCTAGTATGTATAAGAAAATAGCAACTTGCTCATCAACTGTCAGGTTTCTTGTAGCTCTTAGCCGTCCAATCGTTTGAAGCATGTTAACTAGCCTTCTAAACGTGTATCTATCCATACGTAATTGTTCATGACATGTGGTGTCACTCTCATAGATCAATTTGTGAATGTAACGAGATCGGTCTATCTCATTCACTGAACGTGCGGCCTTTAAATAATATTTTTGACAGTGATGTCTTATGAGAGTTGTAATCACAAGAATGATTCGCCTCAACACATCAATTCTCTCCATACGCCTACGAATAATAGGATATAAAAGCTTTCTTGAATTTATGTCTAATCTTGCCATCCTCTTAAAAAGATCCTGAAACTTAAGATTATACATTCATACATTCTACCAATCAAAATAATAACAAACAAAGTAATAACAATAAATCATGGCAACTGATAAATAAAGATAACGACATTGATTTCCTACCCAGGCCATGCACTTATCCTTTGCTAGACACCTAATAACAGATTCTCATTACCAATAAAATGAAACAAACATGGACGCGCACAGACAGCAACAACAGCTACACCAATACTATTGTTAAACAGAAGCAACTACAAAACAATAATTATACTATTCCAATTGCTTAAAGTTGAGTTGGCAATATGATTATGATATTAATTATAATTCCACAAAAAAAGGCTATAAGAAAAAAGATCAAAACTACATAGCTAATTAATACTCCCTCCGTCCCAGCTTTTAGTATCCAACTTTCCTTTTTTGGCCGTCCTACATTTTAGTATCCATTTCTATTTTTGGTAAAAGTAGGTGGGGCCCTTACTCCACTTTAATTATTTTAACTCACATAAAATATGGGACCCTTATTCCACTCACGACACACCAATCACTTTATTAAAACCCGTGCCATTCTCAACTGGATACCAAAAGCCGAGACGGAGGGAGTACATCGACTCTTTCAGATTTGACAGCAACAAATTATCAAATTTAAAGATGCATAACAGGTAGAAGCAGTAGCTGTAAATATAATTTGCTCAAAAATTAAGCCGGCGAAGGGCACTTTATAAGTCGCCATAAAAAGCAGATCATTATACTGATTATTAATAAGAGTGAACATCTGTGTAATGATTATAAGCGCAGATTTTATGAGAGGTTAGTTATTCAAGAGTTTTCTATAAATAATTTATCCAATAACGTAGGAAGCACACTTGAGAGGCGATGCAATGGAAAAAATGCACTCCACTCCGCACCTCCATAATTAAATTGTTCCCACTTCCATTGAATTTTGGACATTATATCATTGAAATTCGACCAAAATCATGAGCAGACAACTATCAAATCTTGACATCATGCATACATAGTACATGTACTAGATGATTGCAGGGGAATAAGGCGAACAAGATATTCAATTTTAGACCATTGCATCTTAATTAACTTTGAAGACTTCACATGAATTCAATCTAACTTTTAAGACTTCGCATTAAATATATACAACGCCTTTTATCACAAAGAACCACGCATAACCACGACTAAATTAAATTCGAAGGTGAATAATAATTCATTCAAAAATAGCCACGCAATTTCTCCACATAATTTTACAAATTCATCAATAAAAATATAGAGAGTTTAAAGAGTAACCTCGACTAAATTAAATTCGTATAAGGAATGGTGGTTGATGATAAAACAAGCAGATTATGAGCAGCAATTTGCAGACGAGAGAGAAGAACTTGCAGACGATGGAGAACTTTTACGTTGCACAAAGAAAAAAAACCTAGCGAGAGAAATATAAAAGAAAGAAGTCGTCTTTTTTTCCTTATCTTTAAAATCCTCAAATCAGGGAAAAAGAATACCTGAGTTGGAGTGGGGAATTAGAATCCCGAGATTTCACGGAACTTTCCCCATATTTAGGAATCAAGTTATTTTCCTCATTTTCTTATAATTAAACCAAACACATAAATTTAATAATTGAGAATCAGATTACTTTCCCAGAGCACATTCCCTGCCAAACAAACAGGTTGTAAAATGTGAACTCTAGGCTCAAGTGCTCTAAAAACGCAATAACACATAAATATTGTTGACTTGTTCTATATTTTAATGTTCTAAGTATATTTTAATGTTCTAAAAAATGAGTGGTCTAAAGTTGAATCTCGATCATTCCTCCTCTTCCAATTAAAAAAAGAAAAAGGAGTGCAATTTTTGAATAAATTATTAAGTACTCCATCCGTCCCACTCCAATAGACTCATTTTTCTTTTTGGGATGTCCCGTTTCATTAGGCTCATTTTCTTTTTTGGAAAAACGTCATTATAAATAAGACAAACTAAAAAGGAAAATGTGCCAAGATAAGTGGGACGGATGGAGTATTATAAATAATTTTAACAATAAGAATTCAACGTCAGCGCAACTATAGATATGATATGAGATCAGGTATCTCGGCTCAAATTTGTGAAAATAAGTAAATAATATTAATACGGTCTTGAATGAATAAAAATAATTATATAATAATAAGAGTTGGTCTTGGGTACAACTGGTTTTACCATACAATCAGATTGTACCCTGACCCACACTCTGATCCGAACCTTTATCCTAATTCGAACCTTGTAAATGACATTGTTCGGTTATACAAATGACACAACGTATAAATCACATCATAGCATTGCAAATGACACTATGTATAATTGACACTATGCGGTTATACAAATGACACTGCCTATAATTGACACGATTTGGTTATATAAATGACACTATAACATTTTAAAATGTCATAGTATCATTTGTATAACCGAATAATGTCATTTACAATGTTATAGTGTCATTTATACGCAGTGTCATTTGTATAACCGAATAATGTCAATTATAGACATGGTCATTTGTATAGCTGAATGGTGTCAATTATAGGCAGTGTCATTTATATAACCGAATAGTGTCATTTACACGGTTTGATTCAGGATGCGGGTTCGGGTCAGGGTGCAATCCGATTGTACGGTACAACTGATTGTACCCAAATTTTTGTGTAATAATAAAGGGTAATTTTATTCATAACCCATATTTTACTCAGTATAGTCTCTCATTTAAAATAATCATAATAATAAATAAATATAAATTTACTACTTTACTCTATAACTCGTAGCCTCCAAATTAAATACCTAAATGATAGCATAACCCCAAATAATGTAATGCTCATAAATTTTGGTTCATTCTCTTTTGTACCTCATCATCGTTGTACTCGGCGGTAGAGTTCAAAAATTTTGTAGGCCAATAAGTTATGGCGGTTTGCAAAATTAGGCATTTTTTTTCGGGCTTGCAAATTTAGGCCATTTATTTTTAATTTCGGCACCCGTGAGCCACATTTGGGCATGAACGAGTTATTTTGAATGTGAGACGTGCGTGACTTCACAGGTGGAGCTCAAATGCTGATGTGAAATTTTATTTCATTATTTTAATTGCCCTATTTACACACATGTAAAATAAACCTCTAACATAATATAATTTAAAAAGGCAAATTAAAAACACTAAAACACATATGAATTAGAATTGACCTTTTCGATTCCAAGTCAAGAAACCCCTAAAATATTACCTTTAGAAAATATAAATCAAACACAAAAACAAAAACCTCAGTAAAAAGAATCAAGAGTTCCAAACTTAATTGTTCATTCTTCGTCAGAAAACTTGAGAAATCGGCCCGTCGATCATCATCACGTCGTATTCCGGTGTTTCATAATATCATCTACAGTGTGGAGAGATAAAAAAAATATAAAAATGTGAAGGTGAGGAATGTGAAACAACTGAATCTACCTCCTTCTATATACAGTAAGTATTCAAGCTTGATTTTTTTTTTGTGTGTGTTTTTTAGGAACACTGATGAATTTTTTTTGAAGGTCTTGAATGTTTGTTTTTTGTTTATAATTTTGATTGTTATTTTTATTTTTATTTTTTATCATGGTGGAAAGATTTTTTGTTCTCCTAAGCTAACATATTGTGGGGATAGGAAGTTCATTTTGGACTATGTTGTAGCTAGGCAACTTAGCTTAGCAGCTTTAAAAAAATAGTCTTGAAGAATAGTTGTTAATTAATGGAGCTATTAAGACTTATGTTTTAAGTAACAACAATCTAAGGGAATTATCCTCTGATAAAGAAGTCAAAAAAATTTGTCAAGACAATTTAGGATTTAGACATGTGATCTTTTATACTCCCTCCGTCCCAATAGTAATGTCCAATAGCTTTAGGGCATGGAGATTAAGAAATGTGTAAAAAGTAGATAAAGTGGGTTGGTGGAAATTATTTAAATATTAGGCATAGAGAAATAATATATTGCCAGAAAGGGAATGAGACATTTGTATTGGGACGTCCCATTAAAGAAAATGAGACATTACTATTGGGATGAAGGGAGTATAACATAAGGGGATGTGGGAATTGTGACAGGTAAGGAATAAGTAATTGATAAAGAGAGAGTTGCAGTTGACGGTGAGGGTTCTTTTGTGAACAAGAATAAAAAGAGTGAGGGGTTCTTCTATGAAGAAGAATATAGGGGGTGAAGGAGAGGATTCTGAATTATAGGAGTTTAGTGTGTTGGGAACCTTGTGGAATATCCTAATCCTTGTTTTGATGATACCAAAATTCATAGGTCTTAATTGTAATAGACTAGAACAGTTTTGAACTCAAGTGTTAGAGTTCGTTTCTAGTTTAGTATGCGGTTCTGAAGACTGAAGACTGAAGGACGAAGGACTGAAGACTGAAGGACGAAAGACTGAAGACTGAAGATACCAACTGAAGTATCAGTTGAAGAATCAGTTTGGAACTGATTACTTAATGCGTGCCACAGACTGATACTAAAGTCAAGTATCAGTTGAACATTCTTCCTCAGACTGATCTTCCAACGTTCAAAGGAAGCCACGTACTCACAGAGTACAGCCGCATTAAATGCAGAGATCTCAGGATCTTATCTCTGCAGAGGTCATTCCTATTTGGTGGTTACTTTATCAGAGACGTCACATCTCCTGTCCCTCAAGAGAACCGTTTCCACCAGACAAGGAACCTCGAAGATTGAAGCCTCAGCCCAAATTCGAATTGCTCTCCAACGGAAGAAATCTTGAGGACGTTCTACGCCAACGGATCTATTCAAGAGTTCTCCTACAAATAGCGCTCGAGGATCACTTCAACCTTCACCGATTCAACGACATAAGCTGAAGCTCTGCCAAAATCGGTACTCAGCCTAAAGCTTAACTTCCCCAAAGCTTGAATCGAAGAAGAGAATTCCAAAGCCAAAATTAGTCACTGCTGATTACATACATTCTCTTAGACCTTAGGCAAACCTCTGTTTACCCAGAAGCCAAGGTCAAACTTGCTACAAAGAACTTGTTCTTTGCAGTATAGTTGGCACTCGTTCAAACCTCATTTCCAAAAGAAAGATTTGAGTGTTTTGAGTGATTCGGAGTTCAGAAGGGTTTTCTGACTCTGAGAGTCTTAGCGCGGGTTGTGCTAAGCAAGAGAAATCCAACACGAGTGAAGTGTGGGTACTAAAGAAGGGTTTTCTTCAGTGGTACGGTTGTGTGCACCCGACAAGCACACAGTTTGGTTTGCAGTGCACCTGTTAAGCACTTGCGGAGTGGATTGTTGGTCTGATCAACCGACCGTGGATGTAGGAAAGGATTTTTCTGAACCACGTAAAAGTCTCTGTGTTGTTTACAGCTTTCAGTTTTACATTCCTACTTGTGTTGTTTCATTTGATAAACTGAATACTGATTAACAGCAAAGAGAAACCTAAGACCAACAACGTGCTCAACCGAGGCTATTGCGAAACTAAGTTTAATTTTCGCTGTGTATGATATCAGTCTGACTGATCTATCTTTTGATAGTCAGGAAGAGTGTTATCATATCTGTTTTAGCAAACTCGACTGAAGCCCATAAGTGCATCAGTTAAGTTCCAGTAACTTAACTGATAACTCCTTAGTGAAGAGCTTTCAGTATCAGTCGTCAACCCTGTTTGGTCAAAACTGTTTTCAGTCAACAAGTGTCTTTGTTTGCGTGTAAAGTTTCATTTTGATCTCTATCTGAGATCCCTCTGATTGAGGAAAAGGAAAAATAGCCCATAGGTGTATTCCCCCCCATACACCTATTCGAGACCCCCGGGACCTAACATAGTGATAGTGATTACAATATGTTAGATGAAAATTCCTATGATGAAGAAGATGACACACTATTTGATACACATGTGGAAATGGATGTTGAGAATGAAGATCCTGGGGAGGGTAGTGATGTAGAGATGGATGTGGTCAATGAATCTATGGCTTATTTTGATGAGGGAAAGGATTCTGATGGTAAGGGTCCAAACCAAAGTTTTTGAGTGTTCAATTCAAAAGTTGTTTTTGAACCTGACTTTGAATTTGGCATGATATTTAGGGATAAAAAAGAGTTTCAACTTGCTGTGCAGTCACATGCTATAAGAACAAAAATAACCTTGAAGACTACTAGAAATGCCCCTCTAAGAATGTATGTTAAATGTAGAGATGAAAAATGTAAATGGAAAATACATCTTAATATGGTTAAGAATGAAGAAAGTTTTTCAGATTACACAATATGTAAACAAACATGATTGTGATGAATCTTATCATATCAAAAACATGAAGTCAAAATGGTTAAGTAAAAAGTACTTAAAGATGTTTGTTTCAGATAGAAAAAGGAAGGTTGGAGTGTTTAGGCAGGATGTCATTGATGACCTTGGTTGTGAGATATCTAAGGATCAAGCCTACAAAGCTAAGAAATTAGATCTTAAAGTGCTTAAGGGAGATAATGAAGACCAATATTAAAAAATGTGGCAATATGCTGATGAGTCGAGAGGATTAACCATGGTTCCACTGTGATTATAGGAACACTAGATGATGGGGAAGGACAATCTAGGTTTGATAGATATTATGTATGCTTAAAGGCTATGAAGAAATGATTTGCAATGGGTTGTAGGCCTATAATTGGTATTGATGGTTGTCATTTGAAAGGGCCACAACCTGGTATACTGTTGACTGTTGTTGGTGTAGATGTTAATAATAACATATACTCTATTGCTTGGGCTATTGTTAGTAGGGAGACTAGAGAGACGTGGGAATGGTTTTTGGATCTGCATATTGAAGATGAAAGTGGTTATACTTTTATGTCTGATAAGCAAAAATGTTTTATTCAGGCTATGGGTGAAGTGTTTCCTGAGGCAGCTCATAGATTTTGTGTAAGACATCTCCACAACAACTTCAAGCAAGCCGAATTTAGAGGGAAATCATTCAAAATTGCCCTCTGGGACTCCACAGTTGGAGAGTGGCAACAAAGGATGAGTGAGTTAAAAAATTTAAATGAGACAGCTTGGAAATGGTTAGAGGAAAAACCAACAAAACAATGGAGTAGATCTCACTTTACTGATCTGCCCAAGTGTGAAATGCTTTTGAATAATGTTTGTGAGGTTTTTAATTCCACAATCTTGGAAGCTAGGGAGATGCCAATCACAACAATGCTAGAATGGATGAGGGAATGGTTGATGGTGAGGTTTCAAAGGCATAGGGATTTGACTGAACTAAAGTGGAATGGAAAACTTTGTACTAGAATCAAGAGAATTCTAGAGAAAAATGCTGCAAAAGTGAGAGACTGTATCCCAATCAAGGGAGATAACACACATTATTAGATCAAGTGCCATGATGGAGGTCAATTTCTTGTAGATTTGAATCTGTGGAGCTGTGGGTAATTATAACATTTAATATGTTGATCATAATTGATGTTTTTTTTTTTTTTTGCTTTTTTTTTCCCATTAATATGTTGATTTATTTCTTGTTCATGGTGTTACACAGTTGTAGGATGTGAGGTTTGAGTGACATTCCTTGCAAGCATGCTATATGTGCTACAAATTATAACAAAAAAAATAGGGATGATTTTATTCATGAGTATTACACAGTAGCAACATTTAAGAAGATTTATGTAGCCACGATCTTTGGAATCAATGGCAAACAATTATCGGGGGATAGCATTTTCATACAACCTTTGCCTCCACTGATGGAAGGAGTAGAGGCCGTATAGGCAGGAGAAAAGAAGCAGATGAAGTGAATTTGAAGAAGAAAACCAAACTAAGGAGGAGGCAAAGCACTGTAAAGTGCAGGCAGTGTGGTGGTGAAGGGCACAACTTAGTAACATGAGGAAGGCACTAGGTATTTACACTAGTGTATAAAGAACTATTCACTGAACTTCGATGTACTTACATAAATTATTGAACAAAGTTTCTGTTATATTTTATAGGTGTGTAATCCAAGTGGAAATACACAACCACAGTTACAATCTGAAATGCCTATTCAACAATCTGAAATTTAAACTGAAATACCTATTCAAGAATCACAAATGACATGTTTGAAGCAGCATTAACACAAATTCCTACTCAAATTGTCCAAGTACCTGGACCTTCAATGCGTAGTCAACTGAGACAAGGCCAATTCATTTTCGAAAGTCAGAAGAAGTTTCAGAGTTTTGTTGACATTCATAGACGGGGTAAGTGAATGATGGAGGATTTGGTTTTTTGAAGAAGTTAGTGATGAAGACTGAGAGCTTATATTTTTATGATGATTAGTCTTGTGTTTTTTAAGATTATGTAGTCCCATGTAATAACATAATCCTATTTAGACAGATTATGTTTTTTATAGCTGTTAGTCTTATGTAGTCTTACCTTAGTTTTTGACATATTATGTTTTTGACAGATTATGTTTTGATGGCTATTAGTCTTATGGTTGTGGTTACTAGATAGATGTATTGACGTATGTGTAGTTGCTAGGATGGCTTGTTGATGCACCATTTATTTTTGGAGGCCTCGACGTGTTGTGCTTGCCATGTTTGAAGATGTTGGTTTATAGACTTATAGGATTTATTTTTGTACAGGTTGTTAGCATTGCTGGGATTCATCATGCTGTTTATTTTTTACATTATGGTTAGGTTGATAAAGACTGCAAAGGCTCCTAAGTTTTCAAGTCCAAAATAAAAATGGCCTAATTTTGCAAACCGCCATAACTTAGTGACCTACAAAATTTTTTAACTCCTCAGCGGTATAATAGTGCTCCTCGGAGGCCTTCTTGTTGGGAGGGAGGACATGCCCTCTCCCCTCCCTCTCCCTCCATTGTGGGAAATGCAACATATTCTAACCCCATCTTCGTTGTGTATTTTAAGCTAAAAAAGAAGAGCAATTGTGTCAATCCTGATTCAAAGATTCCTCCTGCGCCGGCCATACCGAAGATGACTCTCAGCGATCTCCTATAGACGAAAGAGATTACCCAAAAAGTGGCTTCACAGGCGGCCTAAGCTCCGGTGGAAAAATTGATCATGAAGGCGACAACTATAGAAAGTGAATCGGCCCATCCCAATAGAAGACAAAGGACGCCGCCCATAATTTGGAGGATCAACAATGCCCACAGCCTTTCTCTCATTTCAAAATATTTGGTCAAGTAATCCGAAGAAAATCCACCGAAGGGACAGGGCAAGGAGGTTCGTCATGCCGAATGTGGCTGCGATGATTCCAATGAGATGGAGCTTCAGATCGAATCTGCCGTAGAAGTACTTGATGTTGACGTTATCCATTATTTTGGGGCTATGAGATATCATTTAGATATTTAATTTAGGAGATATGGATTATAAAATAGGGTTAATTGCCTGTAAATCCATAACGTTTACACGGAATTGGTTTTTGCTCCTAATTTAAAAAATCCGCCTCTAAATACATAACCTTTCATTTTTGTCTCGTTTTTGTCCGATGACCGGTTTTTTGTTACGCTGGCGTCGGAAATGACATGGTGGCAGCCGGAATCGATGATGTGGCAGCCAGAATTGACACCTAAGTATATATTTGACATGTGGAATAAAATTAAACAAAAAAAAAAAATAATTGATATGTGGAAATAAACCCCTCCACCCCAGTCATTTTCTTCCTCCTCCCTTTTCCCCATCCGGCGCCCGCCGCCCCCTCTCATTCCCCCACCATCTGTTGCCGCCCCCTCTCCTTCCTTCCCCCACCATCTGCCGCCGCCACCTCCCCCATCTGCACCTCGGCGCCACCAGTTTCCCCCCTCCTCGAACCTGCGTCGACCCTCTCCCTTCCTCTGAAACTTCGTCGCCTTCCTCCAGATCTATGTAGCCGCAGTGAGAATTAGGGATCTGTTGGAATTGAAGGGGAGTTTCAGAGGGAGATAATAAGGTTGAAGTCGGTGGCGGGTTTGTGTGTAATTGAGCGAGAATGGAATTGATCGGAATCGGGGCGGTGGTTGGCTTCTTGCCATTACTGTCGCTGTGAGCACTGTAGGGGGTGAAAAGAGGGGGAGAGATGCAGCTGGCTGCAGGGGGCGGCGATGGTGGCGACGGTAGGGTGTGCGCTGCGGCGAAATTGACACGGTTTTTGAAGCTTCAAATTCGGCTGTAGAAATTTCAGTAGCTTCTTGCTACCATGTTTCACCTCTGTCATTGTGTGCGTGTGTGATTGTGTGAGAGGGTGGTCGCAGGGCCAACGACGATAGTGGCGGCAGGGGCAGCGGCGACGAGTGTGGGAGGGGGAGGGCCGACGGGTCTGGGGGAGGGGGAGGGCCGACGGGTCTGGGGATGCGGGAGGGGCTGACGAGCTCCTAGGAGGGGGAGGGCCGATGGGTCTGTGGAGGGGAAGGGGGCGGTCGGCACCGGCGTGTGGTGGCGGCAAGCGGCACCGGCAGGTGGGGGAGGGGAAGTTAGGATTTGAGAGTGGGAAGATGATGATGTGGATGTTTTTTTTTTTTTTTAATTTTTTTTTCTACATGTTCTAAATGTGCTTAGGTGTCAATTTCCGGATGCCACCGCATCAATTCCGGCTGCCAGCGTGTCATTTCCGGCGTCAGCGTAAGAAAAAATCGGTCATCAGACAAAAACGAGACAAAAATGAAAGGTTATGTATTTAGAGACGGATTTTTTAAATTAGGAGTAAAAACCAATTCCATGTAAACTTTATGGATTTACAGACAATTAACCCTATAAAATAAAATAGTAAATTTATAATTATTTATTATTTCATCGTCCACAAAAAATAGTCTTAGAGTAGGACACACAGATTTTAATAAATATATTTGAGTGTATTGTAAGTGGAGAAAGAGACCTACCACCATGTGATAGAAAGTTTCTGAAAATGTAAAGAGATTAATTTTTATGGAAGTCCCGAAATGATAATAAGTATATTTTCTGGACGAAGTGAATATTATTATTATATTTAGATTTTAGATGGGATTATACATTTATATTGAACAAAACGACAACTATGAACAAAATTATCGGAGGGTAATTCTATTCATAGCCCCTATTTTGCTCTTTATAGCCCCTTAATTAAATTATATTACTATTTTATCCTTATAGTCTTCAAATTAAATTATGAATTAAATAATAAAAACATCACTATAACCCCCAAAATTTGAAAGAAGGAAGAAGACAAAAAAAAAAGTTGGAGTTCATGCCAAATAAATTCAAAGTTAATCCAAAATTATTTCCTCTTCATAGAATCACCACTGTTCTTAAAGCCAAACTAAAATGAGTGCATCATATATAAGAAACTAACAATCCAGTCTCCAGTATATACCTTCAGATAAGTAATTCCGACCAGAAAAATATTACTGATATGCGGCAAACAGTACAATAAATTATGTACTAATAAATCTTTTCTCCAAACAATAAAATTCTTTAATCAAGTTACGTTCTTGGTTAAATTTCATCATTTTCTTTGAGCAAGCCAAAACAAGAACCAACGAAAGGGCGATTAAATTAAATACAAGGGCTATTACTTCATTCGCACGATGTCAAAACCAAATGCTTAGAGATACCAAGGGATATGAGACAAATTTGCAAATTTGTGCAGGGGTCTTGCTCTCAATTTAGATTGATTGATTTTTGAATTTTTTTCTCTTGTTTCATATTTTTGTTACTCGATTAGGTTGGTATATAAACTACACGGCCATAGAATTACAAAAGAAAAGCAAATTCATGAAATATTTAAGATTTAGGGTTATAGGGATGAAATAGTAAATTTAATAATTAATAATATTATTATTTTAATTAAGAGGCTATGAAAAATAAAAGAGGGGCTATCAATAGAATCACCCATTATCGAATAATAAAATTGAGAAAAAAAAAGAAGTCATGCTCTGCCCAAAAAATACTGGGCTGGGCCAAAAACAAGAGCAGCCCAAAAACTCGCCTTAAAGGAGCGATTTTCCAAATTGGAAGGCTTAACTAGGGTTTTAGCACAACTCTCCTCCATTCACTTCTGCTTGTTGAAGCTCTGCTTGCGAAAACATGCCCAAATCAAAGCGCAATCGCCCAGGTCTGTTTTTTGTACTCGTAACTTTTCTACTTCTACTCTTTTGAATTTCTACAATATTTGAATAACTATGCTTTTCATGTTTTATCTGAATATTTGGGTTTTGTTTGTCGATTGATTTTGCAGTCACTCTGTCAAAGACAAAGAAGAAGGGAAAGGAGCACAAAGAAAACGTGTTGAATACGATACGCGATGCCGTTGACAAGTACGAGTCTGCCTATGTTTTTGCTTTCGAAAACATGAGGAATCTCAAGTTCAAGGGTTTTAAAGAGAAGTTGAAGTCTTCAAGCAGGTAACAAACTTCTCCCAATTGTTGGATTTTGGTTAAGAATAATAATGAGTAATTCTTATAGTTTACTTTTTGTTGCATCAGATTCTTCTGCCACAGTAATATCAAGCTTCAAATGATTTTTTTTTTTTTCAATTTTTGTTTCAGATTTTTTCTTGGATCAAACAAAGTTATGCAAGTTGCATTAGGTAGGTCTGCTTCTGATGAGATTAGACCGGGCCTGCACAAGATTTCAAAGGTAGGTAGAAGGGGCATCATGCCATTTTTTGGTACACAGTTAAATGTGTATGATAGCATCTTGCATTTTCCTTATTGTTCTTTTCCAATTCGTTTGTATTTCCTTTTTCGCAGCTTCTTCGTGGGGATACTGGACTCTTTTTAACTAATTTGCCAAAAGAAGAAGTGAAAAGGTATATCTGTGAAATAATTTTTCACACTCGCATGAATTAAAACTCAGAAGATGTTTTTGTGAATAGTAGCTGAATAGGATCTTTTTTCTTAGCAACACACAGTGCGTTGGCAAACTAATAAATTTCCTTGGTATGAGCATCAAGAGCTCTGAAAAGGTTGTAGCTCAGTATATGAAGATGCATAGTATCTTGTGGTAGTCAACCAATTATGGTCTTGAGGCTGGATGATGATTAGGCCAACTTAATCAAACATTCATGTCCCTAATCCCCCTTTGCTTTCTGCAGAATATTTGATGAATATGAAGATTATGACTTTGCTAGAACTGGAACTGTTGCAACAGAAAAGGTATTCAACTTCATAGACAAATTTTTGTAGACTATCATGGCGATCTGTCAATTTACATCTCAATTTCAATTTTATGAATTTTGATGGGCTTTTATTTCTGAAATCATATTTTTTCTTGCTGATGGGAACATCTGATTGCTCATCCTGCAAGTTAATTTTTTATTTATTTGAGTTGATGCAATTTATTTAAAGTGCGGAGCAGGAGGAACCCTAGATTATATATTATTTTCCATTCTCTTTGCAGGTGGAGCTTAATGAAGGTCCTCTTGATCAGTTCACACATGAAATGGAGCCTTTCTTGCGCAAGCAGGGGATGCCTGTTCGTTTGAATAAAGGTTTGCATTACTTCTCTGTTAGTCTATGTCATGGTTAACTTTTACATGCTTGCTCATTTCAACTCTATGTGGTGTCAGGAGTAGTAGAGCTCGTTTCAGACTTCGTTGTATGCGAAGAAGGAAAACAATTATCACCTGAGTCATCTCGAATACTGGTTAGTATATGCTACACATGAGTCACGAAACTCACTGCTACAAATTGTGGATTCTGTGTGGATACAGATTCTAACCATGCTGTTTGTTCAATTGTCTACAGCGTCTCTTGGGAATCAAGATGGCTACGTTTAAACTCAACTTAATATGTCGGTGGAGTTCAGACGATTTTGAGATTTACAGAGAAGGTTTGGAAGATTCAGACATTGAATCCTCGTAGAATCATTGGGATGGGAAAGAGTCACGGGACAGTGTTCAGTCAAAGCGACTTATTTGAAGTTCTTGATGCTCTGCTGCTGTATCCTTGAGGTTTTGTTCCAATGTTCAAGTTGAAGATCTGTAATCGACCTCGATTTTTTGTTTAGAGATTTTATGTACTACTACTATTTACAGGCTTAAAATATTTCAGCTGTTGTAGAAAAATCTTAATTGTTTCAATTTTTGTCTATTTTCTGGAACAATGAGTGAAAAATAGCTGTCTTCTGTTTAGTACTTACTTTACATGTTTGAATGCTGAAAATATCCATTTGGATTTTTTCCTTATATTATTGCATTTGATGGTATTGCAACAAGACATCGAAGCTTGTTACGTAGTGAATAAAACCCTAGTAAAAGTAACTTATTGGAGAACATCAAAATATTCATTTACCAAAAAGACAACTCTAGTGTGGTCGCATTAGGGTAACTAACCCTAAAACCTTAATTAAGATTTTAGTTACAATTGTTTTAAGTGTTATAATTATGATTTTTCACAATTAGAATGTTTTACTAAAATATCTACTGAGTCCATCCAATCCAAGGGAAAATATGGCGGTTAAGTCTGAAGTCGGACACGAACAAACACCCTCCAAAAAATTAAGGGTTAATAGTCGGAAAATAGACGAACTATCACCGAATTTGCATTTTGCACATGACCTTCAAAAATAGCCACAGAATACATCACCTTTTAATTTAGTTGTAATTTGCACATCACCTTTTAATTTAGTTGTAATTTGCACATACGTTGACCATCCCTTAAATTCTAGATAACGCGTCTCCCGGAATTTGCAGACCTTTTAATTTAGTTGTAATTTGCACATACGTTGACCATCCCTTAAATTTTAGATGACGTGTCTCCCGGAATTTGCAGACGTGGACGCACCGGTGATCAAATAAAACGACGTCGTTTTTGTCAAGCATTTTTAAATAATAATAAAAAAATAATAACAAATCTGCAAACTCGTTGATCTCTCTCTCTGGACCATTCCTCTCACCTGACCCCTCTCTCTCCCTCGGCCAGACGCCATCGGCGAGGAGCGGCGAAGGCACCCCCTCTCTCCTCTGCTCCGGCGAGCAGCCAGCCGGCCTCACCTCTCCCGACTTCCCTCTCTCTCGTGTCTCACACACAAACCTAACACATACACCAACACCTGAGAACTCACACACACAACGCACCACCTTAGGTCGCTGCCTCCCTCTGAAATCCGGCGAAGACACAGCCACCGGCCATGTCTCCGCTCCTAGATCCCCAACCAGAGGCCACCCCTTCGATTCCGGCGACCGCTGTCTGTGGCTTCACACCACCACTGTCGTGCCCTAGCTCCTACCTTCCTCTTCCCTTTGCCACCGGCCATGTCTCCGCCCCTAGATCCCCAATCAAGACGCTATCACCGGGAGAAAGGAGGCGGCGCCGCGTGGGGCAGCGTCGATATCCAGATCTGAGACAGAGGTGGTGGCCTTCGGTGAGTCCGCCGAAGTAGAAGAGATGGGAGGAGAGGGTTGAGGGAGAAGCGATGTGGTGGCTGGGGTCGTCGGAGTTGGTGCTAGGGTCTTGCAGGCAGCGGCGCTGTTTGTGTGTCACCGGGAAAGAAGAGATGGAGATGAGGCGGTGGCGTGGTGGCTGGGTTCGTCAGAGGAGTGGCGGTTGAGTGGAGGTGGAAGGGGGGGAGGCAACGGTTCCATAACTGGGTGGTGGAGGTGGCGATTGAGCTGCTGTGTTGATCTCGGAGAGGCGTTCCTCGCCGGAGAAGCAGACGACGGCTGGCTTGCTGCGGTCGCCGGTGGACAGAGGGAAGTGGTGGCGGTACTTTTCGTCGTCACCGGTAGATCTAGTGCTTAGAGAGGAGATAGACGGCCAGGGAGGCATTTGTTTGTTTTTTTTTTAGGAAATTTAATTTTTGGGCAAAACGACGTCGTTTTGCCCACGTGACTTGCCAGCGTGTAAAAAAGGCCACGAGTAATGCCATGTAATGTTAAATACTATCCACGTCATCGTCGGTCAAACTTAAGAGCTGTCGGAACTTTCACCGTGTGCAAATTGCAACTAAATTAAAAGGTGGTGTATTCTGGTGCTATTTTTGAAGGTGATGTGCAAAATGCAAATCCGGAAATAGTTCGTGTATTTTTCGGCTATTAACCCAAAAATTAATAAGAAAAGAAAAAGAGACTGTTTTGAGAATGCAAAGTAGAATCAAGAATGGTGATGACTTTAGTTGGGATGTTTTTATCTTCAACTCTCTAATTTGGCTACCTTCTCCAGTTGTTTTTGTTTCATTTCCGACTCCACAGTTTTTTGGTGCTGTGCTTCTCAACAGCTCCGGCGAAAATTTATGTATATATTTAATCAATACAGAAATTTAAAATTTTAAGTGGCAACCAAATGGAACAAAACTTGTATCCACATAAAAAGAGATAGATGGGAAAGGGCAGAAGAAAGGAGCTATCTCACATTAAAGTCTACAATCTCTCCAACCATCTATATATCTCATGATCTCATCCACCCCTATACTATACTATACACATCTAAGATCTTCACAAACACAAAGTCTGTTTTTCTAAGGGGAATAGAAGAGGAAGAAACTACTACTATATATATATTTCTATCACTTAATTTTCTTTTGTTTTTGTTGCTCCCAGATTTAGGTAACCAGACCCCTAGTCCCCAGTTATTAGAACACTGATTATGGAATTTTAGTGTAAACCAGGATGAACAAAAGAGCTTAGAAGTTGGAATCTCTTCCAATGAATTCTACATCTTATCTGTTCTTTTATCATCCTATTGCATTGTTCAAACAGTATGATATTATTTCCCTATGACAGAAAACTCATAAGTAAGCTTTAGATAGATTATATAGCTCAGGATCGGAGTTCAATGATGCAACAGTGACTCTGAACTAACTAACCCAAAAATCACTGCAAATTTACCTTCTTCTTATCAATATCTTGCACTTGATCCTCTAAAGTCGACGCATTTTCAGAAAGGGAGAGACCATTCATCTTCGATGGAAGACACCATTTTGGTCTCAACTTTTATCCTTGTTTAGAGCAATGGCGTTAAAAGCAGTTAGTGATAGAGTAACACTACACATTCCAAACCAAATTAGTATCAAGTTTCCTCCCATTCCATGCAACCACAATAATCACAGTGAAGCAATTCTATTTGCCCAAACAGATTGAAAATGTTTCATTAACAAGTCCCACAGAATTAATAACCATCATTGAAAATGTTTCATCTTGGCCGATTTCGACTTGGGTTTGGCGCCGACATTTCCTTCATCCACTGCCGCCACCAATGTAACCAGGAAAAAAAATACTCCCTCCATCCGCCAAAAGTATTCCACTTTGGCTGGACACGGAGTTTAATAAAATTGGAGATGATGTTGATGTAGTGGAGAAATGGTCCTACCACTTTATGAGATGTGTGGTTGAGATTGAATTTGGGGTGGTTTTTTGTAAATAAAGAGTGTTTGTAAGGATAAAATATAAAGGTGGATGGTGGGACCATGGCTTAAAAAGGAAAGTGGAATACTTTTTGCGGACGCCAAATATAGTAACTGTGGAATACTTTTGGCGGACGGAGGGAGTAATGAAAATCAGAAATAGTAGCGAGTCATTGATAGATTGGAACTTCATCATAACCCGGGCATATGCAAATAGGCTTGCGCAGAGTTCCTTCGGGGCTTTTACTGAATTCCGATATTTTTTCCAGCTCTATAAAGTTATAATGTAAATACATAAACTGTTGGGTATCTACGCCTAGCCGGAGGTTCACCTCTTGGTTCCCGACCGTCCTGCCACCTTCACACGGCACTCAAGTGCCAAGCTCCTCTTCACAAGTATTCTTCTTCTTCTTCTCTTCAGATCTGCTTCTTCTTCTTCTCTTCACATCTGCAAAAGAGAGAAATAAAAAACAAGTAAAAGGAATAAAAGAAAAAGAAAAAGAAAAAAGAAGAAAAGGAAGTAGAGAGCCAAAGGGATCAGAGAAGGGGAAAAGGTGTCCTCGGGACACGTGGGGCTCAGATTTTCCCCTGTACTCAGCAAGCCCTTCCGGCAGCAGTACAATCAAGGCCAAAGAGTGATGGACAGTGAAAGAGCTTCACAGATCTCAGCGCAGATAAGCCACCAACAGCAGGAGCCAGATTCAGAACTCCGATGGCTTAAAAACTTCTCAGGTAACCACCAAGCAGGGCTCCGATGAACAGGAAGACCCGATGATACCACCACTCACACAGGGAATCCCACACTATCAAAAGAATAACACACACTGAAAGGAATAGCAGAGCCTTTCTCACTTTTGATAATATGTTCTTCCCCATTTGAATGAGCATCAGGGATTTGTGTAAGGGTGCAGCTGGTTAACAGGAGAGGGTGGAACACCATTAAAGGTGATGGAGAAACCAAGGAGATGGGCGGTGGGAAGATGGAGGAGATGAGGAGTCAGAGAGAGAGAATTAGGGTAAGGAGGAGTGGCGCAGAGAGAAGTGAGAGAGAGTGGGGTTCGGAGGGGGGGTAAATCAGATAGGTATAGTGGGCTTGGTTCTGGGCCCTAAAGTTGGCCCAGACAAAAGAGATAAATGAGAAATGGGCCAACATCCACATATCCACCTTTGGCACATTGATCATTTAGTCACCAGGGAAGGGCCAGTCATTGAGTTGGAGTTGTCATCACAACCCCTATTTTTACTCTTATCCTATCACACAGACACGAAAGAGAGGGTGAGAGATAATATTAAACATATCATTCTCAATCTCAAGCCACAGAGATCAACCCAAGAGGAAATCACCATTTCTCAAACCCTAAGGTTATCATTGAAGACACAACAAAGCACAAACAACAGAAGACAGCAACAACACACACAGGGAACAGACTCAAGAAACACAAAGGAACAATCAGCAGACAAACAAAAGAGACAACAAACAACACAAACCATAAGAAAGCAAAACATAAAACTAAGTTAAAGACCTCCAATGTTCAAAGTATTTTTGCATGAGACTAATTTTGAAGCAGGTAAACATTTGGTTCCCATATCAGCAGGATTAAACTCTGAAGGAATTTTGTTCAGAATAACATCACCTTTTTCAACAACATCCCTGATAAAATGATACCTGACATCAATATGTTTTGTTCTATCATGAAAAATAGGATTCTTACACAACTGAATAGCAGACTGACTGTCAGAGAAGAGCACAGGTGTGTCATCAATAAAATTAATCTCAGACAGCACACCATTTAACCATATAGCCTCTTTTACAGCTTCAGTAGCTGCAATGTACTCAGATTCAGTAGTAGATAAGGCCATAATGCCTTGTAACTGAGACTTCCAACTTATATAAGATCCACATAAAGTAAACACATAAGAAGTAGTAGACTTCCTATTGTCCCTATCATTGGCATAATTAGAATCCACATATCCAACACATTTGATACCATTTTCAGATTTTGAGAAAAACAGACCATTATTCATACTTCCTCCGTCCCATAAATAATGGCCTGTTTTCCTTTTTGGGTTGTCCCATATATAATGGCATGTTTCCTATTTTAGAAATAATAAGGGAGTAATTAGCTATACTAATTAATTCAACTACGCTAATTAATTCAGCCCCTCCCCTTTCTTCATTTTACGCTCAACACTCACAGACCCACCCTTCTCTCTCTTCTCAATTTCCAAGGCACCGTCGCCTCTTGCTCGCGCCACCACAATACGGAATCGCGCCGTTCCAGACACGCCGCATCTGAAACCATCGAACCAGATCCACTGGTGTCCTGCGAAGAAGACGAAGTACAGCTCGTCTCGCCGGTGACTCGTCGCTGTTTCTTCACACGATAGTCGAACGGCAAAGGATGCCGGAGCACCCCCAACCGCGACGCCGAGAGGAAACAACAACCACAGCACGCCGAGAGGAAACAACAACCACAAAGGGCCGAGCCCTAGCTTCTTTCGATTCAGGCAGAATCGCCGCCACACACACACACAGATCTGTCGCCTCCACCGCGCATCCATTGTTTACCGGCAACAGAGGGCGGAATCGCGGAGGAGAAGATGGAGGGCAAGGGCGGAGCCGCTTTACTGCTGTCGGCATGCTGAGAAAGGGGAGAAATAAGGAGCGGCGGGAGGCTGGTGTTACCGGATTTTTGCCGGAGTTTTGAAGAAGAAGGTCGATCTCTGTGAAGGGAAGGGAGAGCAGGGGAGGAAGAAGGAGATCTATGTGTGTGTTTTGTTGATTTTGTTTGCTAGAGGAAATTTAATATCCTGGAACATGTTGATTTTTGGGTTTGCTGCTTTGCTCTGCTGATTTTGCTTTGAAGATGGGATTTTTGGGTTTGCTGCTTTGCTTTGCTGATTATGCTTTGGTTTGCTGATTTCGCCGGAGTACTAAAAAAGAAGGATGGTCGAACGGCTGAAGTTGCCGGATTTTTGCCGGAGTATTGAAGAAGAAGGTCGGTGCTGGTGTTGCCTGATTTTTGCCGGATAGAGTGAGGGGGAAATGGTGGTGGACTGGTGGCCATCATCTTCGATTGATGTAGATTAGCTAATAATTAATTTTACTAATAATATCTTTATCTCCTTAATTCAACACTTCTTAATCTCCGTGCCCAAAAGAAATGGGCCATTATTTCTGGGACGGAGGGAGTAGTAGATTTCAAATATCTGAAAAGCCATTTCATTGCTTCCCAGTGAGGAAGTCCAGGATTAGCCATGTATTTACTCAAGCAAGATACATCATAGGCAATATCAGGTCTGGTGCTAATCATAAGATACATGACAGACCTTACAGCATTGGCATAAGGGATGTTTTTCATTTTCTCAAGATCAGAATCAGATATGGGACATTGTTTCTTACTCAACTCAAAATGAGAACCAAGAGGCACATTGACAGACTTACAGTTTTCCATGTTGAATTTCATCAAAACTTGCTTCACATAATCAGACTGATGCAATAAAAGGGTAGATTTCTCTCTGTCTCTTTCTATGCTCATGCCTAAGATTTTCTTAGCATCCCCTAAATCTTTCATGTCAAAGTTTTCACATAGACATTTCTGAACATGCTGTATGGTTTTCAAACATGGACCAAGTATGAGCATATCATCAACATATATGAGCAAGAACACAGGTGACTCACCATCCAGATGATACAAACAATGATCAAAGCTGCTCCTAACAAAGTTCAAACTTTTCATGCATTGATCAAACTTCAAATTCCATTGCCTAGGAGACTGTTTTAAACCATATAATGACTTTTTAAGAAGACACACATGATCAGGGAAGTTTTTGTCAACAAAGCCTTCAGGCTGTTTCATATAAATGTCATTTTCAAGTTCACCATGCAAGAAGGCAGTAGTAACATCCATTTGTTTCAATTCCCAGTTAAAATGAGCATAAAGGGCAAGCATGATGCGCACTGTAGTAAATTTCACAACAGGAGCAAAAATCTCATTGTAATTTATGCCCTCTTTTTGAGTAAATCCCTTAACAACAAGCCTAGTTTTGTATCTCACGTTATCAGTTCCATGCTTGACTTTAAACAACCATTTGCACTCAATAACAGAACATTCAGTAGGCTGTTCCACAAGTGTCCAAGCTTCATTATTATTAGGTTCATTCATAACAGGCTCAAGTCCAAGCGCATCATGCATGATTGGTTCATTGTCAACCTCAGGGTTTGCATCCAAATTTGGTTGGGGATCCACCTCAAAAGGAACAGTGGGGGGAGAAAACATAAACTCGTACTTGTTTTAATAAAAAACATTCAGTTTCTCCACCTCACTTGGAGCAGCAGACTGTGAGGATTCAGCCAAATATGGAAAGATAGGTTCATTAAACACCACATCCCTACTGATGCAAGTTTTAAACCCAGGGACAGACCTATCCCACAACCTATAGCAGTTGTTCATGATGACAAAAAAGGCTCAAACAACTGCAGGCAGCAAAACTCAAGACAACAGCCACATAGACACCAACAAACAACAGTCAACAAGCAACAACCCAGAGCAGAGCTCAACAAACACCAGAGCTCACACAGCCAATCCAGATAAGCCCATCTCTCCCTTATTTTCCAGAATACTCGCACGAGGAGACCCACAGGGGAATCCAGACGAACTGGACCAAAACAAAGGAGATCTCACTCGGCTTGAAATGCCAAGAGCTTATCGAGATTATCAGGTAACACGCGGAAGCACAAGTAAAGGCAGGATCGCAAGATACCAAAGTCTCAGCAGAAACACCAATCCTAGAAGCTAGGAGTTTCAAGATCAAGCCAATTTACCAGAGCCGTCTCTCCCAAAAAGGGGAGAGGCCGGACCTACCTCTTTTCTTGCTCGTCGGGAGCGAATCGGCGCAGCCCGAAGGGGCGGCGGGGTGAAGGAGGTGCGGTCGGAGGGTGCCCCGGCTAGGTCCTCGTGGCTCTGATACCATAAACTTTTATTCATTGGTATTTATAGAAAATGCTTCTTGCAGTACAGTTATTTTAAGAAAGGCTTACATCTTCATGTATGTGTTTTAGGTTCAAAACGAATAATTGGTTAATGAGAACATTCGGTAAGGTCTTCAAGAAAATCACTCATTTTTCCAATTAAACATACACGAGAATGAATTGCGACAGCATACATGCAATGCAAGTAATAGAAGATGTTTAAGCGAGCGTCAGTAGTATCAACTTTCAAGAAAATGAATAAAAAAATAGAATAAAAATATTTAATATATAGACATTTTAAACGGTCATTACTTGCTCATTTAAAATTGATTTATACCTTTCATGCATCAAATTAAAGATTTTTCATGATTATATATTACATATTTTATATCAAAGAAAATTACACAAAAATATAAAAATATTTGCGCAATCAAGAGAAAACATACTAAATTGAAACTAAATTATCCACAAACAAAATAATGTGATGTTTTAATTGAGGAGTTGCCTTGAGGTAATACTGATGAGGATGGTATTCGGGGCTCTGGGTCTTTGCCTCCGGAAAGAGCCAAGAGCCCGAATACCTCATTTGATTGCCAAGAAAGAGTCTCTCCGGAGCTGAATCTCTCCAGAGCTGAGTAAGAGGAAGTGCCGTCCAGATTACACTGAACAAGACTTCCTTAACAGCCGAGAGCTCGAATACCATTTCCATAAATCAGAACAGAGTACGAACTCTGTAACTAAGAGCAGATCTGGGAGAAGTTCCAGAGTGGAGTTTATTCTGGGAGGCAATGAATCTCATGACAGTATAGCTGGATGTGATTGTTGAATGCCCGCAGAGCTGACTCACACGAGCAGAGTGGCGGAGTAGGGCAAAAAGTAACCTTGTACGGGAAAGGAAGGGCGCACCTGCAAACACTCGATGTAACAGAATGATATGCGATCACTAACCTTCTTTTTGCAGGGACCGCCTCCCTTAGCTAATAACAGGCTGTCGGCTGACGTTAGGGGTGTAATCGAATCGAGCCGAACCGAATAGTGGTGTGCTCAAGTTTGGTTTGTTTAGTATCGAATCGAATCTCGAACTTTACGTACCGAATACTTTGAAGCTCACGAGCCTAATCGAACCTATACGAACTTTCTAAATTTATATTTTTATTCAAAATATTGATTATTTTATTTTAAAAATAAATTATTTTATTCAAAATAATTTATATATTAATTATTTTCTTATAACAAATAAAATTAATTAGAGATTTAATACAATTATTATTAATTTTAGTGGATAAATATAAGTTGTATCTACTAAAAATTTATATTTTTCAAGCTGAATCACTTGACGAACATGTTCACGAGCTAACGAGCCGAATACTACTAAGCTCAAGTTTGGTTTGTTTATTTATCGAGCTTCTCTAAACGAACTTGAACGAACTTTTTTCGAGCCGAGCTCCGAATAGTTCGCAAGCGGCTTGGTTTGTTTACAACCCTAGCTGACGTGGAAGATGCTTTAAAGTAGAAAAGACGTTCTTGCCCTTATGTATAATGAGGAGGATGAATGAAGTGACAAAAATACCCACACGTGCTAAGATTGGAAATTACGAAAATGCCCATTAGGTCATGCAATCTATAAATAGCATGATTATTGGTCTTACAACTCACTTTATCTTTGAGTTCTTACCCGATTTCATACAAAAATCACTGAGAAAATACTCTAGCCATCTCTATTCAAAATATTCAAATGTTGAAGAGGAAAGAGCATAAAAAGGAAGAGCGGAAAGCATAACATATACAAAAAGGAAGGACAACACCGAGATCATAGGCAACCGAACCCTACTTACGTTCTTAAACCAGGTTTAGTAGTTTAAGGTCTTAAATTAAGTGTTGGTAAGAACCGCCTTCACCAAATACTTTACTGTTTTTTACAATATTAATCATATTTTAAAAAAAAATTAGTAATTCTTCTACTTTCATATATAGTAACATAACAATTCTTTTAGTATAATATGAGATTATTTTTAAAGTATGTCACATTTATAACTACTTTCAAATTCAAAATTATAATTAATATAGTCCAATCAAATAATATATATAATTAAAATATTAAAACAAACAAATACTCATACATAATAAACAAAGAATAAAAAAGGAAAAATTAAAAAATAGAAATAAAAATAAAAAGCTAATGAATTTTAAAACTATTACATATTGAATTTTAAATGAATTTATACATATCATATATCAAACTAAGCTTCTTTTCATAAACTATTATGAAAATATTCGTTCTTTTCAAACATGCCTTTTGCTCTTTTTTTCTTCTTTGTTTTCTTATCTATGTCATTTCAATTTTCATAGTATGTAATCTTATTTATTTTACAGTAAAAATTTGTTAATATGATACGATATATGTCACTATTATAAGAAGATAATATTATATGTTATAATTAATGTCAAGAATGAAACTGGTTTTTACTTTACATCAGAATATTTGTGAATATTGTTTTTAGATAATAATACATGGATCCATTTTTTGTTGAATGAATTAATCACTTATTTAAATCAATAAATATTAAAATAAATAAAAATTAATAAGTCAACAAAATTAAGTAGCCACAACATAAATTAAAACTAGTAGTCATTATTATCTTTATTTTATTTTGGGCCCATAATAAAAGCTCATTAATTTGCATTTTGAGCCCATAATAGAACCTCAAATATAGTCATACACTCTCTCTCGTTTAGTGCTGCCACATGCTAACCGGAACCGGCAGTTCCGGCTCAGACCGGCCCGTGGTCAACGGTTTCGACCCAGATCGTTGACCGTGGGGCGGTTCCGGAACTGGAATCGGTAACAATCGAGGGTCGGTTTTGGGCTGAGAATTCTTGAATCGTGAACCGGCGGGCCAGCCCGATGGTTCGGCCCAAAAATCGGGGGCCCGACACGACAGACGAGGTGGCAGTGTGCCAAGGCTAGGCGGAAAGGTGCGCGGTCTCCAAGGCAGATACCGTTGGTTTTTGGCGGTTAACCGGCGGTTTCCACCCAATTTTATCTAAAAATACCTCTCTTCTTCCACCTTCAAAACCATTCCATTGTGTTAACAATTCTACACTCTTTTCTCTTCTACTTCTAATTCTCTTCCATTCTTTATGTGTTAAATTACTCTTGCTAAATTGCTCCTACTCTATAATTCTATTGTTACTCACTTGCTTTACTTTATTGCTCTTGCTTACATTATATTACTACTAAGTACTAAATACTATTTATATTTCAATTACACTAGCACTACACACACTTGTTTTACTTTATTGCTCTTGCTTACATTATATTACTACTAACTACTAAATTATTATATATTTCAATTACACTAGCACTTTATTGTTCTTGCTTTACATTATATTACTACTAACTACTAAATATTATCTACTAATTATCTATTACTATATATTTCAATTAACAATAGCACTACACACACTCTTGTTTTACATTATTGTTCTATTGTTAATTGTTATTCTCTAATCTCTATTATCTCTATACTCTTCTCTACTTGTTTATTTGTTATCATGTCTCAATCTCGTGGTAACCGTGGCAAGTATATCAATGTCGACTCCGATGAAGATGTTAGTAGTTGGGATTGTGTGGATCTATTTTCTCAAGAATTTGAGAGAGATGAGGAAGAGAAAGTTAATATTTGTGTGGAATAGATGAAGGAATTTGTGTTGGTGAATGAAGGGGAGGGAGTGTATATAGAAAAAAAAAAAAAAAACAATTGCAACTGTCAAATGACCAAAGAAATAAGAAGAAAAAAAAATCCTCAAAAATCGGATAGAGCCGTTTGTATTTTAAAATGCAAATTTTATTATTATTATTTTTTTAATGGGCACGTGATTGCACGCGTGTGATATTAAGGGGATCGTGCCTTACTCGAAAAATCGAGTAGGCCTCGAGTCATGGAGGGGCTGCAGTGGGGTACTCGATCTTTAGCTTACTCGAGTAAGCTGGATCAAGTATCCCACTGTGGATGCTCTTAGCAATAAATGTGATGTACATAAAGCTGTGAAATAATTGTATCTAGCAATAAATGTGATGTACATAAAGCTGTGAAACAGCTGTATCACCGTGTAAAAGAGAAAGAAAGAGAAACAATGCACTAAAGGACAAACAACATTTTGCCCTAGATGAAAAAAATGGGAAAATGTATGTATTTTGGATGTACTTGTGCAAGGGTCTTTTAATATAGTATAGATAATTCCCACTATAGATGATGTGTTTCTCGATTTTATAAAAAAAATTAAAATTGAAAAAATATAAACATTTTTTTATAATATTTCTGTAACAGAGGACTATAGAACCGCGCGGTTCTATGGACATATTTCCAAATCTCCATAAATAAATTGAAATATAAGTCATTTGGCAAAAATAAATTGTTGCAATTTTGCAAGATAAGAGTTAAAGTTGCTGCAAAATGAACATTACTAGATGGTGAAGCATAAAATCAAAGCTCACACATTAGCTCAATTTTTCACAGACGGCGCCACCCAATGTTAGCAAACAACTGTTGGACATCTTCATAGACCCCCATCTCTTGAAGCACTACTGGATCAGCATAACGTGTGGGCTCTATCTTCCGGTGCCACAATGCCGAGAACTTTGGTCGATCTAAATCCGACATGAGTACCACTCCGTGATACTCTGGCTGATCGGGTGTCAATGGAGTACTTCTTGAACCCGAGGCTCCAGCACTCCCCTTTCGTTTCTTTGGTGCCATTGTACCTACAAAAATTTTCAATCAATTTCAAAGCACCACCTAAAACCAACAAACCAACTAAAATAAAGCAATGAAGCCCCTAACTTAGCAAAAACCTCATTCAAAAGTCATCCCCCTAATCCAAAACTCAATCCTTTAATCCAAACACTCCAAGTTAACTCTACTCATATGAATAAACAAAACAAAACCAGTCATGAGCAAAGCCTACTTCCCAACAAAAATTCAAGCTAAATTCTCCAACAAAGTGATATGCTAGCTGTTAGAAAAAATAGAGGTAGGTAGCCACCTACCACCTCCACCATTTGCCACCTACCACCATTTGCCACCTACCACCTCCACCATTTGCCTATAAATGATCCTCGCAGCAACATCCCAAAAACACACCAAACACAACTATCAAAGCAGATAGCTAGAGAGATAGAGAGATAGAGAGAAAATCTTGTGAGAGAAAACTTCAGTGTGGAAGTTATACACGAGTGATAAAAGTGAGTTGAGAGATAGCCTCTGCGTAGGCAGATACAAAATACAGTGTGGTATTGTTGTACTCCTCCTTTTGTGAGATTCTCTAATATATTGGGGTGGGTCCGTGGACGTAGGCAGTTTGGCCGAACCACGTTAAATATCGGTGTCATTATTTTTCCCGTCTTAGATAATTTATATCTTTGATATTGCTTTCGATTTGATAATGGGCGGAATTATTTGTGTATATTTCCCAACAACTGGTATCAGAGCCACGTTTGTGGCGGTCTGATAATTTTCTTGTGCTGTTACTATTCATCGTGAATAGTGATTTCGTTGTGAACAGTGATTGTTCTTTTGTAATTCTTAGTATGCTCTGTGGTTGCAGTAATTACTGAACCTCCACATCAGAAAAGAATTATTTTGAGAAAATTATCTTGTTTATCAATTGGGAGCAGTTACGATGGGCGACGGAAAGATTACGATTGAGAAGTTCGATGGTACGGATTTCGGTTTCTGGAAGATGCAGATCGAGGATTATCTTTATGGAAAAGATCTACATCAGCCCCTCAAAGAAAAACCAGATAAGATGGATCCGGACGAGTGGGAGCTGCTGGACAGAAAGGCGATGAGTGCAATACGTTTATCGCTGTCCAGGAACGTTGCCTACCACACGACTGGAGCAAAGTCAACAAAGGAGATGTTGGCGATTCTGGCGGAGATGTACCAGAAACCATCAACTGCAAACAAAGTACATTTGATGAGACGATTGTTCAATCTAAAAATGTCCGAGAGCACACCAGTGCAGAATCATTTGAACGAGTTCAATATGATCACCACACAGCTGAGCTCGGTGGAGATCGAGTTTGATGATGAAGTTCGTGCCCTAATATTGCTATCTTCTTTGCCAGAAAGTTGGGCCGGAACAGTGACAGCAGTTAGCGCTTCATCGGCAAAGGCAAAGTTGCGCTTTGACGAAGTAAGAGATCTGATGATCAGCGAGGAGATTCGCAGGAAAGAATCTCCATCTACTTCAGGGTCAGGGACTGCACTGAACACGGAATATCGAGGAAGATCGAAATGAAGGCAGAACAGGGGAAGGTCAAAGTCCAGAGGAAAGAGCCAATCCAGGACGGATAAGGGTTCAATCCAGTGCTGGAACTGTGAAGAGTTTGGGCACTTTAAGAATCAGTGTAAAGCGCCACCGAAGAAAAAGGATCACAAAAAGACAGCGAACGCAGCCACAACAGAAGATGTAGGCGAGGCGTTGGTCCTGAGCGTGACCAGTCCGATGGAGTCGTGGGTGCTGGATTCTGGAGCGTCTTTCCATTCATGCAGTAATGAAGATATAATTGAAAATTATGTCTCTGGCGATTTTGGACAGGTGTATCTTGCTGATGATGAGCCCCTGAAAATCGTAGGAAAGGGAGACGTGCGAGTTGTGACATCCAACGGATCCGAATTGAAGCTGAATCAAGTCAGACATATTCCTGGACTGAAAAGGAACTTACTTTCAATTGGGCAGCTTGATGCAGAGGGCTACACAGTGACATTTGGCTGCAGTAATTGGAAGATAATCAAGGGAGCTATGATTGTAGCTCGTGGAAAGAAGGAGGGCACGTTGTATATGACAACTAACTCCAAAGATTGCATTGATCTTGCAGGAGGAGTGAACAATGCAGATTTGTGGCATTGTCGGCTTGGCCACATGAGCGAAAAGGGGATGAAGATAATGTGTTCGAAGGGTAGGCTGCCTGGCCTGGAAACTGTTGAAGTTGGCCTGTGCGAGGATTGCGTGTTCGGAAAGCAGAAAAGGGTATGCTTCTCGAGAGGTGGCAGAACCTTGAAGACGCAGAAGCTGGAGCTGGTCCATAGTGATCTATGGGGACCGGCGCCTGTAAAATCCCTTGGTGGCTCGGAATACTACATAACCTTCATTGATGATTCCACTCGAAAGGTATGGGTTTATTTTCTTAAAAATAAATCCGATGCATTTGATACTTTCAGGAAGTGGAAAGCCCTTGTAGAAACTGAAACAGGGCTGAAAGTAAAGTGTCTACGATCCGACAATGGAGGAGAATATGAACTTAAGGAGTTCAAAGACTACTGTGCTGAGAATGGGATTCGCATGGAGAAAACCGTGAGAGGAACTCCCCAGCAGAATGGTGTAGCAGAACGGATGAACAGAACACTAAATGAGCGAGCAAGATGCATGAGGCTGAAAAGTGGGTTGCCTAAGATGTTTTGGGCAGATGCAGTTAACACAGCTGCATACCTAATCAATAGAGGTCCATCAGTTCCATTGGAGTTTCGGATACCTGAGGAAGAATGGACAGGAAAAGAGGTAAACCTATCTTTTCTACGCATCTTTGGATGTGTTGCTTATGCTCATATTGATCATGTTAATAGAAGCAAGTTAGATGCTAAATCTCTTAAGTGTACGTTCATTGGTTATGGTGGAGACGAGTTCGGTTATAGGCTCTGGGATGAGCAGAACCGAAAGGTTATTCGAAGTAGAGATGTGGTTTTCAATGAACAGGTGTTGTACAAGGAAAGAGTGAAAGCATCTAGCCCTGGCAATTCTGATTCCCAAATAGTCGAGTTAGACATCTCAAACTCGAGTGGGAGCAAGGAGAGCCAGAATTTTGAAGAGGTTCCAGATGAGGAGCCAAGAACCCCACCACCAAGCAATCCGCTGCCAAGACCGGTTAGAGAGCGACGTGCACCTGATAGGTACTCGCCCTCTAACTTTTATTTACTACTTACTGATGGTGGTGAGCCTGAATGCTATGCAGAGGCAGATACTGGTAGTAATAAGCGGATGTGGAGAGTTGCTATGGATGATGAGATTGAATCTCTTATCCTAAACGGCACTTGGGAACTTGTAGAGCTCCCGAAGGGGAAGAAGGCATTGCATTGCAAGTGGATCTATCGAATCAAGATTGAAGCTGATGGTAGCAAACGCTACAAGGCAAGGCTCGTTGTCAAAGGGTTTGAGCAACGATACGGTATTGATTATACCGATATTTTTACTCCTGTTGTGAAACTGACCACTATTCGTTTAGTGTTAAGCATGATAGTTGCAGAAAACTTGTTGTTACATCAGATGGATGTAAAGACAGCGTTCCTTCATGGTGATTTGGAGGAAAACTTGTACATGACACAGCCCGAGGGATTCGTGGTGAAAGGAAAAGAAAATCTTGTGTGCAAGTTGAAAAAGAGCTTGTATGGCCTCAAGCAAGCTCCGAAGCAGTGGTATAAGAAGTTTGACAGTTTTATGTTGGAGATTGGCTACGCGAGATGCCACGCTGATCATTGTTGCTACTACAAGAGGTTCGACAAAAATTTATCTTATCCTTTTGCTATACGTTGACGATATGTTGATCGCAGGAGCTGATGCAAAGGAAATGGATAAGTTGAAGAAGCAATTGTCTGAACGATTCTCCATGAAAGATCTTGGAGAGGCCAATCAGATTCTTGGCATGAGGATCAAAAGAGACAAGGCGGCAGGAAAGTTGTATCTTTCACAAGCCAACTACATTGAGAAGGTATTGGAAAGATTTAACATGCAGAATTCGAAGCCGGTGAACATCCCGTTGGGTTGTCACTTCAAGCTGTCGAAGAAGGAGTCGCCATGTACAAAGGAGGAACGTGTCGAGATGATAAAAGTTCCTTATGCATCGGCAATAGGCAGCATTATGTACGCCATGGTGTGTACAAGGCCAGATATTGCGCATGCAGTGGGAGTAGTAAGTCGATTCATGGGTGATCCGGGCAAGCAACATTGGGAAGCAGTCAAGTGGATTCTTCGTTACTTAAGAGGTACCACGGACAAGGCTTTATGTTTTGATGGCAAGAGTGCCAAGTTGGTTGGCTATGTTGATGCAGATTTGGCATCAAATGACCTGGAAGGTCGGAAGAGTACAACCGGGTATGTATTTACTTTTGGTGGTACTGCTATTTCTTGGTCTTCTAAGTTGCAGAAGATTGTCACGTTGTCTACTACGGAAGCTGAGTATGTAGCCGTGACGGAAGCAAGCAAGGAGATGGTATGGTTGCAGAATTTCTTGGGAGAACTTGGGAAGAAGCATGAGAATAGTACACTCTTTAGTGATAGTCAAAGTGCTATTTTCTTGGCTAAGAATCCAGCGTTTCACTCAAGGACAAAGCACATTGAGTTGAAGTATCACTACATCCGTCACCTGCTGGAGATGAAGATCTTACAACTTGAGAAGATCCAGGGAAGCAAGAACTCAGCCGATATGTTTACAAAGGCAGTAACCATTGATAAATTGAAGTTGTGCTCAGCTTCAATTAGTTTGCTAGAATAACAAAGACAGAAAGGCTGCTGCGTTGATCGAGGTGTGAAGACAGATTGAAATCAGTCTTCAAGTGGGAGATTGTTAGAAAAAATAGAGGTAGGTAGCCACCTACCACCTCCACCATTTGCCACCTACCACCTCCACCATTTGCCTATAAATGATCCTCGTAGCAACATCCCAAAAACACACAAACACAACTATCAAAGCAGATAGCTAGAGAGATAGAGAGATAGAGAGAAAATCTTGTGAGAGAAAACTTCAGTGTGGAAGTTATACACGAGTGATAAAAGTGAGTTGAGAGATAGCCTCTGCGTAGGCAGATACAAAATACAGTGTGGTATTGTTGTACTCCTCCTTTTGTGAGATTCTCTAATATATTGGGGTGGGTCCGTGGACGTAGGCAGTTTGGCCGAACCACGTTAAATATCGGTGTCATTATTTTTCCCGTCTTAGATAATTTATATCTTTGATATTGCTTTCGATTTGATAATGGGCGGAATTATTTGTGTATATTTCCCAACACTAGCATCAAGATAAATCCCAAGTAACAAGAACAAGGAAATCAACTAGTGCCTAACATACTTCAATCCACAACTAAACTTCACAAAATAAAATACTACATTAACTACTCCAATATCATAAAATCAAGCTAAATCACCAAGCTAAGCTAAAACAATAGCAAAATCTTAGCAAAACTAGCAAGAATAACAATAAAATCAAATTAGAGAAGTGAGTTACCTTGAATCTTTAGCAAAAACAAGTGAAGAATCACAAACCCAACACAAAGACCCCCAAACTTGAATGTAGGTGAAAAAGTGGAAGAACACTTAAATTATTCAGATGGAATGGAAGATTATGATGTGGGTAAGAGATGTGTGGAAGGAATTTGGTGGATTTGAAGTGAGCTTGGAGTAATTTGATGAAGAGAAATTGATATTTTCGTGGGTTTTGGGTGTGAGGAAGAAAAGAGGTGGGAGAGTGAAGAAAAAGGGGAAGAAAACACATTTAAACACCACTTACCGCACACATGGCGACCGCGCGGCGACTCGGCGGCAGTCAGGCGGCGGCCGCCGACTCCTTTAAAAAAAAGGCCTGACCTCGGCGGTTAGGCAGCAGTCGCCGGCTCCTGCAATTTTTTTTTAAAGAGAACAGAAAAAACGAGAAAAACTAGGAAAAAAAAGAAAAACGAAAAAGAACAACTAAACTAAATAAAAACAAACTAAAAGAAAGAAAGCAATAAAAATTGGGTTACCTCCCAAAAAGTGCTAAAATTAACGTCTATAGCTTGACGATACCTCACAATTATGGATCATTGAATTTGGTGACTTCAAGACCACGATCAACATCCGACTTGAAGGAATGCTTGAGGTGATGACCATTAACAGTGAAAGTAGTGCCATCAGCAGCGAACAACTCATACGTTTCATTTCAATTGCTCTTATGCACCACATACGGCCCCGCCCACTTTGATTGCAGCTTGCCAGGAAACAAACGCAGCCTGGAATTGTACAAAAGAACCTCTTGCCCCGGCTTGAACTCCTTAGTGCGAATGCTCAAATCATGGAATTTCTTGGCCCTTTCCTTGTAAATACAAGAACTTTCATAGGCCTCATTCCTCCATTCATCCAACTCGGTTAAAAGATCACGCCGAGTGAATCCTGCCTCCTTGAACTCCATGTTGATTCTCTTCGTTACCCAATAAGCTTTGTGTTCTATCTCAACAAGTAAATGACAAGACTTGCTAAAAATAAGTTGATAAGGAGACATACCAATAGAAGTCTTGTAAGCAGTGCGATACGCCCAAAGAGCATCATCCAAATGCTTCACCCAATCTTTCTTGTTGGCAACACTTTCTCCAAAATCTGCTTGATTTCCCGATTAGCCAACTCCTCCTGCCCATTAGCTTGAGGATGGTATGGAGTCGTCACCTTGTGCTTTACTCCATACTTTGCCAAAACGCTTGCTAGCCACTTATTGTTGAAGTGCGACCCCCCATCACTAAGCAACGCTCTCGGTGCTCCGAATCGAGTCAAAATATGCTTTTGCAAGAATTTAATGACTACCTTGGAATCGTTTGTGGCAGTGGGAATCACCTCCACCCATCTAGAAACGTACTCCACAGCAAGCAAAATATAGGAGAAACTGCAGGAAGCAGGGAAAGAACCCATGAAATCAATCCCCCATACATCAAACAGTTCCACCTCAACGATGATATTTTATGGCATCTCATCCTTCTTGGTGATATTGCCCATGCGCTGGCAACGATCACATGACTTCACGAAAGCATGGCAATCATTAAAATTTGAAGGCCAATAAAATCCACTATGATTGACCTTCATGGTAATGCGGTTGGCTGCAAAGTGGCCTCCACTAGACGAGCTATGGCACTCCTCAATTATCTTTGGCCATTCATGCTCTCTAACACATCGTCGAATAAAGCCATCGGCGCACCTCTAGTACAAGTAAGGATCCTCCCAATAATAAAACTTGACGTCATGGAGAAACTTCTTCTTTTGGTAATGCGACATTCCCTCGGGGAGATCTCCAATCACCAAGTAGTTCACATAATTTGCAAACCAAGGATCCTTAAATAAAATAGCCCAAATCTGCTCATCAGGAAAAAACTCATTAATGGCTATCTTTGGATCGTCCCATTCTACCGGATTTTCCAACCTAGACAAGTGGTCAGCTACCATATTCTCACACCCCTTTCTATCACGGATCTCCATATCAAATTCCTGAAGCAGCAAAATCCAACGAATCAATCGGGGCTTGGAATCCTTCTTGTTGAACAAATAGCGGATGGCGGCATGATCAGTGCAGACAATTGAATGAGTTCCAATCAAGTAAGGACGGAACTTATCAAAAGCTGTTGGGAACTTAATGAAATATCCTAATCCTAGTTTTGATGATACCAAAATCAATAGGTTTCACTTATAGTAGACTAGAACTGTAACACCCCGCCCATTTACATTAAGTTTAGAATTTATTTTAAGCTTAGATTAAATGATTTATGCCGGAAAATAAAAATAAATTTATTTTAATTCCAACAAAAATGATTTACAAAAGCATTTGTAAATTTAGTTATTAAATTTATATGCATTGCATATTTATTTAATTTAGCATTCAAGCATTTTTCACGAGCTTTTAATTAGCAAACCCTGAAGCATTAGTACAGTCTCGACGATTTTATCCTGAGTGATTTTGGAGTGTCCAATTATCACTCATAACCTATGCCTTTTACAGCCACCCTACCCGCCACCCTACTCTCTGCGGCAGCCTCCAATCTCAGACCCCAAAGGTCAAATATTTCAGCCATGCTTTTGCAGGCAAATCTCATCCCCAATCCTCTGCCACTTTAATTATACAAAAGTCAAATATTTCAACCATGCCACTACAATTCAGCTGCCCTATTCACCAACCCATGCTGCTACACTACTCATCAATCCATTCAACTGTTAACTCATTTTTCTTTAAATGATCTTTCCTCATTCACAATTCATCTTTACCCAGCTGCAAGAATTCATACGGTAAAGTTCTCTCTTCAACTCATTTTTCCCTCAACTATGTAAACTCAAACTCAAGACTATTTCCTCTGCATTTCATTTCCTTGCAGAACCAGCTTCATCCCAGAACAAATCCTAAAGGTTTTACCTTTTAAACTCCAACTTATTCCCTCTGCATAAATGACAATACAATGCATCCTATCTATGTATGCTGTTTTACTTCTACAACTTATCAAACCAACAAAGCATGAGAATAAACTGCATAACTTGGATACTACTACACATTTGTGCTTTTACAATGTTATACATTCAAAAGGTGATAAAACAAGATCGATAAATTGAAAAGAAAAATTCAAACTTGAGTCTTGGTCTTGGCTGTTGAATGTTGAGTGTGTTTTGCTGTGAGAGTCGAGTCTTGAACTGATTCTTGCTTGAGTCGGTGGTTTTGTTGGATGGTTGCCGTCTGTCGAGTCTGAATGGGGGAAGAAGGAGGCGGTGGAGAGAGAATGAAGGGTGAAAGGGAGAATAGAAGGGGGCTGGGACGGCGATGACGGCTCTTGCTGCTCGCCGGAATCGAAAGGGTGGCGCCTGGATCTGGAGGATTAGGGCTCGGAGGCTACGGCTCGGTCGTCGATCCGTTAGGAGGGAGGAGAGGGGAGGCAGAAATGAGAGAGAGCGGGCGGCGGTCGGCGGTGGTTCGGCGCCACTGTAGTCATCGGCCGGAGTGAGTAGAGGAGAGGGTAAGACAGAGACGTGGTGAGGGAGGAAGGCGGCGATTTCAGATCTAGGGCTGGAGGCGGTGGTGGCCGGCTCTTTGCTGCTGCTGCCAGAGTCGAGGAAAGGGAATGGGCGACGGCTTCCAGTTCGTGTGGGTGAGTGAGCTGTCGTGAGAGAGGGAGACAGAAGGAGATAGAGGTCAGGGGCGGCGGCGGCAGCGGCCGGAGGCCGGCTGTTGTCGTTCGCCGGATGAGGGAAAGGGGGGGAAGCTGGGAAGTGGTGTGTGTGTGTGCGTGTGTTTCTGTGTGTGGGTGTGTGTGCGTGTAAAAGAAGAGGGAGGAAGAATTTTGGGCCATTGGGCCTCCTTAAATTATTTTACAAATGGGCCGTTTTAATTAAAATCTGGGCTGAAATTTTAGTTTAAATGTGGACTGTTATTTATTTTATTTGAGCTGCGAATTTTTCAAATAAAATATGGCTTTCATTTAATTGTTGGACTTGTTTAATTGATTTATTAATTTGACTCTTTATTTGAGTTTAATTAATTATTTTTGAAAAAAATTTGAATAATAGTTTTTCTTATTATGTGCAGATGTTAAATATAATTATTTAATTATGTGAGTTAAAGCATGAATTAATTTTGCATTATACATTTTGCAAATAAAATCATTTTGATTAAATTGGTTCTTATTTATGAGTTCAATTATTTATGAAAATCGAGTAAGGGTATTGTTGGTGTCCTTAACTCAAGAATTTTTATTTTCAATTATTTAAATATTTATTAAATTTTGAAAACCCGGCTAAATGAATCATAGGATGATAAGCACTACACCATGACTTAAGATTAGATTCAGGAGACCTATTAAGATTATAGATTTCTTGTAGGCTTTGTGGATCGTGAGGATTAGCAATGCTATACCGATTCAGAGTTAAGAATAAACGACAGGCATTGCCTAATCAGGTGGGCTTATTTTCCAAATGTATGGTTTAGCTATTGACCTTAAATGTTTCAATGAAATGAAAACTGTTTATCCGATAAAATATTTTGTGCACTCTGCTCTGTTTAAGGCTCGCATAAGTTAATCGATCGAGGTTCTCTCTTGACCTAACACGTTATTTGAGAATTGTGTACACCTATTAGCTGACCTGGTGGGTTGATCTCCATCGGGCACTAATCATGTATGAGGCGTTATAAGGGTGCTCGACGGGATGTGTTCCGGAGCATTGGGTCCCAAATGGGAACTTGGCTGAGTTACGCCCTCAGTTCAAGTAAGCAGGAGTAATGGATCCGTCGGTGGCTAAAAGGTCCGGGATCACAGCGAGTAACGGAAAGGGAGTGTGACAATTGCGCGCAATATAATAAAATGTTTTAACATGCTTAGAAGTTATTTCAATTTAAAACCTTCTAAGTCATGTCAAGTATAATTGGATAAACTGCTCTTATGATTATGAAATGTTTATAAAAATGCTAGCCCACTAAGTACATTAGTACTTAGCCCAAAATTACTTTCAAATGTTTTCAGGTTGATTGGTCGGTGCTGACAGGGCAGAGCTGAGGCTAGGGTTCAACTCCGTATTTTGTCTTCCGCTGTTGCATTAGCTCTTATTTGTCTTATGTTTCTCTATCTTAAGACCTTTATGTTAAATTCTGAATTATGTTTCTTATCGAGTGTAGACTCTCAACTTCTAGCTCTATGATATTTAATGTTGATTATCAGAAGCATGAAACCAAACTTGTGATCCTGAAGTTTAGAATGTTGTTGATTAATTAGTATCACTTGATTTCTATCCTTCTTCATTCAAAGGGCGTTGCCCAACCTTTTATCCTATTATCTGAATTTCACAAGGTTCTTCCCTTGTTTATTTCTATGATTTTAGTCGCACCTCGATTATAGTTTATTCCTTCAAGAATTGGGGTGTGACAGAATGGTATCAGAGCATAAGTTTTCTTTCATGTCTCTGATAACCGTAAGCTTCTAATGTCGAGTCTAGAATAGTACCTCTAGGCTTCTAAGAAAATTTGTTGACCCTCAGCTCGCCGTCACACTGCCGCAACAAAAGGTACGACTTAAAAATTTCAATGATTTTAAATGCTTTCAAAGTTTTTAAGAAGTGCGCGCTTTCAATATATGATGTTATATGAATTGCTTATCGCTTTCATATTGTTATTTTGAGCCTTTGACTCATATAACCAATGTATGTATGTATGTCGTGTTTGGGACTACTCGAGCCCTTAACGAATCAATGAATTTATGGTCGAGTTAGATTTCATTAATCTTTCCGGCTTAAGAAAAATTTTATGAAAGGGGCATTTATTGTCCATATGTTTAAAGGTTTCAAAAGAAACAAATGATTAAATGAATGAAAAGTTTTATGTTATCGTGTTAGGTCCACTGCCTGTACGATATGAATGATGAGTCTCTTACAAACCGTTTGAGTACTACCAAAGGATACTTTAGAAATGTTAGTCGTGAAAGCTCCGCTTGATCGATTTAAGTAAGGAATGATAAGATAGCAACGTTTAACATAGATATGTTACAACGTAGAAGAAATGTCATGAGATTAAGGTTTCACTTAAGTTATTCCACTTAAGTTTAGATTAGTTTCCACGTAGAACTAGTCTTTCACATGGTTACACTATAGAAGCGATATATCTCGTGTATATCTATATATGTATGTATGTATGCCGAATGAGTCTCTTCGTCTGATTCTCGTCCGTCAATCAGAATGGAAGGTGCACCAAGAGGACGCGGTGGAGGTCGCGGACGTGGCCGTGGGCGCGGTAGGGGATTTGTACCCGAAGAGCCTATTCCACAAGTAGCACCAAATCGCACAGCCGAGGAAAAGTTTCGCAAGGAAAAACCTCCAACGTTTGATGGATTGGGCGAACCTGCGGATGCCGAGAAATGGGTTAGGGCAATAGAACGGATCTTCAACTACATACGTTGTGACGATGAGTACAAAGTGGCATGCGCAACTTATCAGACGAAGCTGACTTTTGGTGGGAGTCAGTTAGGCGGACCATGACTGACGAACAGTGGGAGAATTTCACATGGGAAGAGTTCAAGGCTGAATTGTATGAGAAGTATATACCGGGATGTTACCGACAGAAGAAACAGAATGAGTTTTGGAATCTGAGACAGAAAACGGGAACTGTGACTGAGTACGACAGGGCATTCAATCAGCTATCAAGATATGCTCCGACGTTGGTGGACAGCGATGAGAAACGCGCAGAGAATTTCAGAAACGGACTGCGTCACGAGATAGCGATTTCCCTAGCAAGTCAAGGGGGTCTCACCTACGCGCAGACATTGAGCAGAGCCCTCACTATTGAGTCATTGTTGCCAAGGGAGAAAGGAAAATCCCCCGAACAGTTTGGATTCGTACCATCTCAAGATGGTAGTAAGGGAAAGCGGAAATGGAATGAAGGAACTGGTGGAAACATTGGAAATGGGAAGAAACCATGGGTGGCGAATCAAAATCAGAACCAACATCAGAATCCACAACCTCAAGCAATGGTTCAAACTCCTCGCCCAAAATGTCAAAAACTCCATCCGGGAGAATGTCTGAAAGGAATGAACGTCTGCTATAACTGCGGAGAGGCCGGGCATTATGTCTCGACTTGCCCAAAGAAGGGAGGAGGACCACCCCAACAACAAAATCCCGGGAACCAACAGCGACAAAACCAAGGTCCTAGAGGAAATCAGGGGCAACCACAATACGCTAGGGCCTATGCCATTAACCAACACCAAGCGGCAGGAGATCACGGAAACCTGGCAGGTACGATTAATATTTTCGATATGTCGATTATAGCTCTATTCAATACTGGAGTATCCTATTCTTTCATTTCATATGCTGCTCGTAAGATATTAGAATTGACGCCACAATCGTCCGTAACTACGTTAGAAGTTAGTACAACTGACGATGAAAGACTGCTACTAAGGACGTCACCGCGAACTCAGAGCTCGATATAGGCGCCGAAACATTTACACATACTTACATGTTATTCCTATGATAGAATTTGACGCAATCCTCAAATTGGTTGGCTTACTCAAGTCAGCGCCACAATACTTTTTAACAAGAGAAAGATCCCTCTTCAATCTTCAGGAGAGGACGAGACAAGTTTCCATGAGGTACCAGATTTTGAGGAAAATTTTCTAGTTCGAAGAACAATGTCGCACTATTAGAAAAGCTAAGACCGTATATGATTTAGTGCCGCATAAGAGTTGAGTGGAATGAAAGTCTAGTATCCAAACTAGATGACCCAGATATGCAATTTCGAGGACGAAATTTTTATAAGGAGGGAGGGATGTAACACCCCGCCCATTTACATTAAGTTTAGAATTTATTTTAAGCTTAGATTAAATGATTTATGCCGGAAAATAAAAATAAATTTATTTTAATTCCAACAAAAATGATTTACAAAAGCATTTGTAAATTTAGTTATTAAATTTATATACATTGCATATTTATTTAATTTAGCATTCAAGCATTTTTCACGAGCTTTTAATTAGCAAACCCTGAAGCATTAGTACAGTCTCGACGATTTTATCCTGAGTGATTTTGGAGTGTCCAATTATCACTCATAACCTATGCCTTTTACAGCCACCCTACCCGCCACCCTACTCTCTGCGGCAGCCTCCAATCTCAGACCCCAAAGGTCAAATATTTCAGCCATGCTTTTGCAGGCAAATCTCATCCCCAATCCTCTGCCACTTTAATTATACAAAAGTCAAATATTTCAACCATGCCACTACAATTCAGCTGCCCTATTCACCAACCCATGCTGCTACACTACTCATCAATCCATTCAACTGTTAACTCATTTTTCTTTAAATGATCTTTCCTCATTCACAATTCATCTTTACCCAGCTGCAAGAATTCATACGGTAAAGTTCCCTCTTCAACTCATTTTTCCCTCAACTATGTAAACTCAAACTCAAGACTATTTCCTCTGCATTTCATTTCCTTGCAGAACCAGCTTCATCCCAGAACAAATCCTAAAGGTTTTACCTTTTAAACTCCAACTTATTCCCTCTGCATAAATGACAATACAATGCATCCTATCTATGTATGCTGTTTTACTTCTACAACTTATCAAACCAACAAAGCATGAGAATAAACTGCATAACTTGGATACTACTACACATTTGTGCTTTTACAATGTTATACATTCAAAAGATGATAAAACAAGATCGATAAATTGAAAAGAAAAATTCAAACTTGAGTCTTGGTCTTGGCTGTTGAATGTTGAGTGTGTTTTGCTGTGAGAGTCGAGTCTTGAACTGATTCTTGCTTGAGTCGGTGGTTTTGTTGGATGGTTGCCGTCTGTCGAGTCTGAATGGGGGAAGAAGGAGGTGGTGGAGAGAGAATGAAGGGTGAGAGGGAGAACAGAAGGGGGCTGGGACGGCGATGGCGGCTCTTGCTGCTCGCCGGAATCGAAAGGGTGGCGCCTGGATCTGGAGGATTAGGGCTCGGAGGCGACGGCTCGGTCGTCGATCCGTTAGGAGGGAGGAGAGGGGAGGCAGAAATGAGAGAGAGCGGGCGGCGGTCGGCGGTGGTTCGGCGCCACTGTTGTCGTCGGCCGGAGTGAGTAGCGGAGAGAGTGAGACAGAGACGTGGTGAGGGGGGAAGGCGGCGATTTCAGATCTAGGGCTGGAGGCGGTGGTGGCCGGCTCTTTGCTGCTGCTGCCGGAGTCGAGGAAAGGGAATGGGCGACGGCTTCCAGTTCGTGTGGGTGAGTGAGCTGTCGTGAGAGAGGGAGACAGAAGGAGATAGAGGTCAGGGGCGGCGGCGGCAGCGGCCGGAGGCCGGCTGTTGTCGTTCGCCGGATGAGGGAAAGGGGGGGAAGCTGGGAAGTGGTGTGTGTGTGTGCGTGTGTTTCTGTGTGTGGGTGTGTGTGCGTGTAAAAGAAGAGGGAGGAAGAATTTTGGGCCATTGGGCCTCCTTAAATTATTTTACAAATGGGCCGTTTTAATTAAAATCTGGGCTGAAATTTTAGTTTAAATGTGGACTGTTATTTATTTTATTTGAGCTGCGAATTTTTCAAATAAAATATGGCTTTCATTTAATTGTTGGACTTGTTTAATTGATTTATTAATTTGACTCTTTATTTGAGTTTAATTAATTATTTTTGAAAAAAATTTGAATAATAGTTTTTCTTATTATGTGCAGATGTTAAATATAATTATTTAATTATGTGAGTTAAAGCATGAATTAATTTTGCATTATACATTTTGCAAATAAAATCATTTTGATTAAATTGGTTCTTATTTATGAGTTCAATTATTTATGAAAATCGAGTAAGGGTATTGTTGGTGTCCTTAACTCAAGAATTTTTATTTTCAATTATTTAAATATTTATTAAATTTTGAAAACCCGGCTAAATGAATCATAGGATGATAAGCACTACACCATGACTTAAGATTAGATTCAGGAGACCTATTAAGATTATAGATTTCTTGTAGGCTTTGTGGATCGTGAGGATTAGCAATGCTATACCGATTCAGAGTTAAGAATAAACGACAGGCATTGCCTAATCAGGTGGGCTTATTTTCCAAATGTATGGTTTAGCTATTGACCTTAAATGTTTCAATGAAATGAAAACTGTTTATCCGATAAAATATTTTGTGCACTCTGCTCTGTTTAAGGCTCGCATAAGTTAATCGATCGAGGTTCTCTCTTGACCTAACACGTTATTTGAGAATTGTGTACACCTATTAGCTGACCTGGTGGGTTGATCTCCATCGGGCACTAATCATGTATGAGGCGTTATAAGGGTGCTCGACGGGATGTGTTCCGGAGCATTGGGTCCCAAATGGGAACTTGGCTGAGTTACGCCCTCAGTTCAAGTAAGCAGGAGTAATGGATCCGTCGGTGGCTAAAAGGTCCGGGATCACAGCGAGTAACGGAAAGGGAGTGTGACAATTGCGCGCAATATAATAAAATGTTTTAACATGCTTAGAAGTTATTTCAATTTAAAACCTTCTAAGTCATGTCAAGTATAATTGGATAAACTGCTCTTATGATTATGAAATGTTTATAAAAATGCTAGCCCACTAAGTACATTAGTACTTAGCCCAAAATTACTTTCAAATGTTTTCAGGTTGATTGGTCGGTGCTGACAGGGCAGAGCTGAGGCTAGGGTTCAACTCCGTATTTTGTCTTCCGCTGTTGCATTAGCTCTTATTTGTCTTATGTTTCTCTATCTTAAGACCTTTATGTCAAATTCTGAATTATGTTTCTTATCGAGTGTAGACTCTCAACTTCTAGCTCTATGATATTTAATGTTGATTATCAGAAGCATGAAACCAAACTTGTGATCCTGAAGTTTAGAATGTTGTTGATTGATTAGTATCACTTGATTTCTATCCTTCTTCATTCAAAGGGCGTTGCCCAACCTTTTATCCTATTATCTGAATTTCACAAGGTTCTTCCCTTGTTTATTTCTATGATTTTAGTCGCACCTCGATTATAGTTTATTCCTTCAAGAATTGGGGTGTGACAAGAACTGTTCGAACTCAAGTGTTAGAGTTCTTTTTCTAGTTTAGTTGTTGTTCTGAAGACTGAAGACTGAAGAACGAAGGACTGAAGATTGAAGACTGAAGACACCGACTGATGTAACGATTAAGGCAAAGTCAAATACTGATATTTGACTTATCAGTCGAAGGATCAGTTTCGACTGATTACTTAATGCGCGCCACGTGGATTCAGCGGACTGATACTAAAAGTCAAGTATCAGTTAAACATTCTTCCTCGATTTGAATCTCATATGTTCAAAGGAAGCCACACACTCCAGAAGTACAGTCGCATTAAATGCAGAGATATCAGGATCGTCCTTTCTCTGCAGAGGCCATTCTTTTTTGGTGATTACCTTTCCAGAGATGTCACATCTCCTGCTCTTCAAAGTAGCCGTTCTCACCAAACAAGGAACCTCGAAGATTGAAGCCTCAGCCCAAGTTCAAATTACTATCTAACGGAAGAAATCTTGAAGACCATCTCCGCCAACGGATCTATTCAAGACGTCTCCTATAAATTGTGCTCAAGGATCACTTCAATCTTAACTAATTCAATAATATAAGCTGAAACGCTGCCGAATTCGTTACTCAGCAAAACCAAGCCTCCCCAAAGTTTGAATCGAAGAAGAGAATTACAAAGCCAAAAATCAATCACTGCTGATTACATACATTCTCTTAGAACTTAGGCAAATATTGTATATCTAAAGCCTAGGTAAAACTGACTGCAAAGAACTTGTTCTTTGTGGTTTAGTTGGCAAGTTTTCAAACCTCTTTTCAACGAACCGAATTGAGAGTTTGTGTCGAAAAGGAGTTCAGACCAGTGTTCTGTCTCCGTGAGATCTTAGTGCCCAGTGTGCGCTAGGAGTGAGAAATCCAACCCAATGTGTTGGTACTGAAGATAGGCTCTTCAGTTGTCTCGGTTTGTTGTGCACCCGGAAGCACACGTTCAGGTTTGCTGTGCACCCGTAAGCACATGCCCAGTGAAGTTGTTGGTCTGATCAACCGACCATGGATGTAGGAAGTGTTTTCCGAACCACGCAAAAATCTCTGTGTTATTTACAACTTTCAGTAGTTACCTTCTTACTTGTGTTTTTGCTTTCCTAAACTGAAAACTGATTAATTGCAAAGAGAAACTTAACTGCTAACAACGTGATTATAATCACAGGCTATTTCGAAACAAAAGTTTTCCACTGCGTGTGTTATTAGTCTAACTGATCTATCTTCTGATAGTCAGTAAGATTCATAACATCTCTCTGTTTATCAAACCCGATTGAAGCCTTACGTGTATCAGTTAAAGTCTTTGACTTAACTGATAGCTCTTTACTGAAGAGTGTTCAGTATCAGTCGTCAACCTTGTTTTGATAAAACTCTTTTTAATAAAAAGGTTGAGTCTGTTTGTATTTAAAGTTTCATTTTGAAAAATAGCCTATAGGTGTATTCCCCCCCCATAAACCTATTCGAGACCCTCCGGACCTAACAATTGGTATCAGAGCAGGTTGTTCGCAAGAATAATTTTGCTTTGATCAGGTTCTACTGAACTAGATCCTTTTCCTTAAAGGGTCTCGGAAACTTTCATTTTTCAAAAAGTGCTTACTGCTTTTCTTATCTGTTGTTTTCTGTTTTCTTTTTTTTTCTATGGAAACTAACCATAGCAGAGTATCCTCACTACCTATGTTTAGTATTAAAAAATACGACATATGGAAGTTTCGACTTGAAAGCTTTCTCACCGTCCAACATTGCCGAATGTGGGAAGTCATTACCAAAGGACCCATCATCATCACAGAGGTGATAAAAAGGGTTCCTCTAGACACAACCAGAGATCCTTTTGATGAAGTCCAGATTAAATCAAAGGCTGACTTCACCACAGAAGAAAGGAAATAAGATGAGCTCGACAACCTCGCCAAAAGCATCATCTCCGGCACAGTTCTAGACAAGCACGTCACCAAGATCATCAAGTGCAGAACTGCAAAGAAGATATGGGACATTCTAGAAGGAATATGCATCGGATCAGAGGAGATAAAGGAGAACAGGTTATCAATAGCTTGTCAAAAATTTGACTCATTCCTCATGCTAAAAAATGAATCTATCGACGAGATGGAACTCAGATTCAACTAGATCCTGAACGAAGTTCAATCCATCTCGAAGGACAAATACACTCAACGAGAGATCAATCTAAAGATTCTACGAGCACTTCCGCGAGGAGATTGGCAGATCTACGCAGTTGCTCATCAAAACAAGCCAGGATTCAACCAGCTCCCAATGAACAAGCTTTTCTCTGATCTCGTGGCAAATGAGTTCGACATCCAGAGAAATCTTGAAACAAAAAAAGTTGGAGGATCAGACGAAGATGCTCCATCAGCCTCAAAAGGAGCTGTGCTGAAAGTTTCAGCAAAGGAAAACAAGAAGCAGTCAAAGGAACCAACGGAACTCAAACCAGAAGACTTCTTCAGTCAATATGCCCTATTGACTGAAAGATTCAACAAGATGGAATCTAAATTTTGCAAATACAGGAAGTTCTACAAACAGCACTACAAAGGAAAAGAGAAAGAAAGCAAGTCCAGATATTCCACTGATAGAAGCGGAGAAAGGAAGTCAACTGCTATTGATCTAAAAGATGTGGAATGCTATGGATGCAAGAAGAAAGGGCACTATCGATCTGAATGCCCTGAATTGTCGCAGTCTGAGCGCAAAGAGATGAAAGCTAGGAGAGAACGCAAATATGCAAAAAGGAAAGCGATGGTTGCTGACGATGCAGGATCTTCCGAATATGCATCAGAATCATCTGCCTTCAACTCCACCAGCTCAGATGATGAAAGCCAAGCCCTCATGGCCAACGACACCGAAAGCGTGGCCGACAACAACTACGACAACGGAATGAATGGGCCAGAGGTAAACTCTTACTCAAAAACTCTTTATACTGATAACTCCTTGTTGTTTACAGGAGACTAGCTACTTAGAATTTGGAGATAGCTCAGACGACGAAACTGAAGTTTACGATCAGCTCATGACTGATCACTGTCAATTAAGGAAAATGTTCGAAGATCTTCTGATACAGAATCAGAAAATGAAAAAGAAGATCAATGAAGAATGAATCAATAATTAGACGATCATCGATAATGGATGGACATTAATTGCATAGGATAATTCACCAACCTCTTTCATTGTAGCAGATTGTCAACTCAGGATTTCGAACAATAACGCCAATGCTATCCACAATAGCTGGGGCAAGAGTCAAATCAGCTTCAGCTGCAGCCCGGAGGGCATCCCAGATCTCTGATGATTATCGATAAAAGAAAAACAAAAGTGAGAGGAAATGAAGCAGCAACAAATTCAGAAAGTAACAATTTTGAAAGGGAAAAGATTAATGAACCTCAATAGTGTGGTAAATTAGAAGAATTCTAAATATCTTAGAATTTAATCATAGCACCACGCAATAACTCGCATCATAAGATTTTGAAACTCTGATAAAATACTATTCCTAAAAAAATTAGATCTAAATAGCATATTTTTCTCAAGTAATTCCAGATTTATTCAAATACATTTGATCAAAAACCAAAATCCCTCGAAAATTATTACCTCTCCCCCCTCTCTCTCTCTCTCTCTCTCTCTCTCTCTCTCTCTCTCTCTCGTCAAGCAAAATCGTAATGCAGCTAAAAACTCACAAAATACCTACAAAATCAAGAGCACATCGAACCTCAGGCTTGTTAGAGGAGTAAAATGGCTGGTGGCGGACTCAGGTAGCGGAGATGCGCTAGCGTGAATAAGAAAGAAAGAGGATTTAATTTCGTTAGGAATTTCTAACGATGGATTAGTTCCGTAGTTAAATTTAAATTATTTAAGTAATTAATATCCTTTACTTTTAACGACTGAATAATTCTATCGTTAAATTTAAATTATTTAAATAATTAATATTCTTTATTTTTAACGACAGAAGTGTTCCGTAGTTAAATTTGAATTATTTAAATAATTAATATTCTTTATTTTTAACGACGAAATTGTTCTGTAGTTAAATTTAAATTATTTAATTATTTGATATTATTTATTTTTAACGATAGAATAATTTTGTCGTTAAATTTAAAATATTTAAATAATTTATATTCTTATTTTTAACGACGAAAATCTTTTGTCGTTAATTTTTAATTATTTAAATAATTAATTATTCTTGACTTTTAACGGTTTAGGGTTTAGGGTTTTAGGATTTAGGGTTAAGGGTTGAAGGTTGAGGGTTCGGGGTTGATGGTTCAAGGTTCAAGGTGGATCATCGCTGGATTATGGAGGGAGAGAAGCAGCTACATATGATAACAAATCACTAATGAGAGACAAACTTAAATAGTATGAAAAACCAAACCAAAGCATAAAAGCTAGAAAGCTTGTTGAAAGAGGATGGATTAATTCAATGCATTACACATCCAAATACCCAAAATGATAACTAAATCCATATTACTCCTCCATAAATAAATCACCAATTTCCAAAAATATAGATTATCTCTTGACAATAAAATCAAAAGCACTAACTCCATAATTTTCTACAAACTAAGCCAATTTACCAATATATTGCCTCTAATATCTCTTCAACTGTCACGAATCAGATTTGCAGGCTCACTCACAACATATTTGGGCAACTCATATTTGGCACCTGCAAATAACATCTTCCATTAAGGATGAAATATTGGATGGACATTGATTGCAGAGGATAATTTCACCAACCTTTTTCATCGTAGCAGATTGTCGAGTCAGGATTTTGAACAATAATGCCAGCACTATCCACAATAGCTTGGGCTACAGCACGAGAGCATCCCAGATCTCTGATGATTATCGATAAAAGGAAAAAGAAGTGAGAGAAAATGAAGGAGCAGCAAAGCACAAACCAAATGAAGCAGCAGCCGTAGGAAATTGGTTTTAAGTTGACCAGTATTTGACTAATTTTTTAGTATGAAAAATATTTAATTTAATAGAATTAAATGGCACATAATCGATCTACGTTTCGAGTAGATGATCGTAGTATATTTAATTACTCAAAACCGATTTCCGATGAGTGAGAAATAATTAATTAAAGTTTTGTACTTGAAATATGGAGTTGTAGGAAATTGATAAGCATTAAAGAGATATGAATGCTTATCCCACATTGATTTGTGGATAATAATCACTCCCTCCGTCCCATGAAGCATGACACACTTCTTTTCGATACGGGAATTAAGAAATTGATATTTTGTGTGTTAAGTGTGGTAGGTGGAAAAGTGAAAATGTGAATAAAGGGTAAATTTTTTACCATTTTTAGAAACGTGTCATGCTTCGTGGGACAGACTAAAAAAGAAACTGTGTCATGCTTCGTGGGACGGAGGGAGTATTACAGTATATAAGTTATTACATCACTACATGTAATAAAACTGTGTGCACAAGTGTTGGGTTGCAAAGCCCATACGCGCGCGTCGTCGCAGCTCGCCTGGCCCCGGCTCCCAACGTCCGACGTCTGATGCCCGATTTGGACGACCGATTTCTTGGCCCAAAGAACGAGGCCCAATCCGTTTGGGCCCACACGTGCACACGGGGATTACATGGCTGGATTCAAACAGCTTGCTGTTGCACCTGTAACTCCCTAGCAGTGGCGGAGCCACATTGGTGCAAATTTATTATATCTTTTTAATATATATATATATATAAAAGAACAAATATAATATATTCTATATTCATGTTAATTATTTAATATTTTATAGTGATTTGTTATATTAGTTTCTTAAATTTTTGTTATTTTTGACTCATTTTTATTTCTTAGTTAATTTTTAGTGTTGAATTTGAGTCAATGATCGAGTCAAAGTAAAATTATGAATTATTAATAATGAATTAGTTTATACTTTTAGAAGATGAAATAATTTTTCAAAAAAAAAATGCAGAAGTAGGTCTTTATATACTTTCAATGTTGAATAGAACTGCGAACAATTATTTATTATATTAAGTGGTTGATTCTAATTGTAATTTGTATGTTCAGTAAGATTATACATGAATATAAAAGAAAAATTGTACGGAATGTTTAAAAAAATTAGTTCGGGTGCTCCCGCCCTCGAACCCCATGCAAATATTTTCAGACATCATATACATTTAGTACCCCCAAATTACAAATCCTAGAACCGCCACTGCTCCCTAGCACCATTTGAATTCCCTTAATGGGAGTTAAGGCTGCAGGCTCCCCAATGGGTGGACTGTGCCTATAAATAGGACAGTCACTCTATGCATCCATCACACTTAGAATTTCTACATACAAGCTCACTCTGCACTCTCTGCATTCATATAGTCCAGAACTTTGTCTTCGCCTCGTTCCAGTTCGTTGGAGCTCGTTGGTCTGCGGCGTTGCTACCCACGAGACGAAGTCATTTCATCTTTGGAGACAACACGCCAAACCGTGAACACTACCGGGGCGTAGATCCTCCTCGACTCGGCCTTCTGTATTCTGGTTTCTTTCCGTGTAAGTTCAATATAGTTTATTTCCATGTAATTCTAATCTTCTACATTTCTATTTCATTGTAATCGCCCACAAGCTATATTTCCAACAACATCATATTTAGAAAATAACAATTTTGAAGGAGAAAAGATTAATGAACTAGTGTGGAAAATTAGAAGAATTCTAAATCTCTTAGAATTTAATCATAGCACCACGCAATAACTCGCATCATAAGATTTTGAAACTTAGATAAAGTAGTATTCCTAAAAAATTGGATCTAAATAGCATATTTTTGCGCTCTCTCTATCGCTTTCTCGACAAATAAAATCGTAATGCAACTAAAAACTCAGAAAATACCTACAAAATCAAGAGCACATCAAGCACTAGGCTTGTCGGAGGAGTAATGGAGGAGGGACAAATTCGTGTCGATGCATAAATGGCGGCACACCTTGTTCAACAACAATCCGATGAAGAAATTCCATCCACGTACCAAACGCAACATGACGTTGCCGATGCCATTGATTTGGAGGATGAGATGGACGAGTTTGGAGTTGGCCACCGGGCTAAACGATCAATGGCGGGGAAGAAGGAACGAGCTCCGCGTTCCAACATCTTTTTTTTCCAATTACAAGTTGTAAACTAAGTTGCCTTAATTTTATTCTAGAATCCAAAAGTTGTAATTTGTAAATTGTATTTATAAGAGTTGTAAGGTGTAACTTTGAATTATAAGTTCAATTTAAAAAATAAAGTAATTATGAAATTTATATTTTCTTGTGTCTTTTATTTTATTAAAGCAAATTTCATTAAATTTTACACAAAAATACATAAAACAATACAAATCACATAAAATAAAAAAAATAAAAAAAATCGGACGGTTCTAACGGTTCGAGAAGTAGGATCCTCACTTCCAACGTAGGTTGATTCATCGGGATCATCTCAAATAACAACACCACAGAGACGACAAGGGCCTCGTAATATATTTACAATGGTAGCGTCGTAGTCAATAAGATTTTTGCCCTTACCACTACGACCACCGGAATCGGAAGAAGCCATTTATAGTGAGGATGAAAAATAGGAGATGATATTAGAAGAAGAAGAAGAAGAAGAAGAAGAAGAAGAAGAAGAAGAAGAAGAATAGTAGAGAGAGCTTTATTGATGTGAGAAAGAGTGTAGAAAGAGCTTTAGTATTATAGAGAGAGCTTTAATATAGAGAGTAATAGAGAGAGAGCTTTAGCATAGAAAAATGCAAAAAAAGAGTAGAGAGATAATAGTTGTTGGTGTGAGAAAATGATGGGGATTGGGGGGTATTTTTAGGTCGAATTTGAGTGAATTTGGGAGGAGTGTTGAAATTCAAATTCAAATTCATTGCAGAGATTGCAATTGAAAGCTCTTATACAGGCATGTGAACTTCTGCAAAAATTTGCACAAAAGTGAAGCATGCATGCCACTCAATCAATTCTTGCAGACATGCCACTCAATGCGGTTCCATGGTTCCCGGTTCTAACCATGGAACCATCGGTTCACGGTTCCAAGGCAGTTTTGGTACGGTTCCAGCCTGGTTTTTGATTCCACGATTTGGTCTCAGTTTCAAACCGGGAACTGGCGGTTTGAGGAAATGGAAATCGTAATCGAACCGGCCGAGCACGATTTTGGTTTCGGTTCCAGAACTGTCCCGAACGGTTCGGTTCGGCAGTTCGGTTCCCGGTTCCAATTTTTTTGGGCAAGTCTACGCATAAACCCGAATCCGGTCCATCCTAATTAAGGGCTAAACAATCCTAAAACGTAAAAAAATTGCCAGATTTTGTGTTTCTCAAATCAATGGCCAAAATTTATGTTTCCTTCTTTAAAATGGTCACGCGGATATATTGCTTTCTAAATAATACTCCCTTCGTCCACGAAATGAGTACTCATATTCCTTTTTAGTCCGTCCACCAAATGAGTACCGATTTCCTTTTTTGATAAGTGTCCCCACACAATCCACGCACAATAAAAAGTGAGCCCCTTATTCCACTCACACACACTTAATCAATTTCTTAAAATCTGTGCCACCTTTAAATAGATACTCATTTCGTGGACGGAGAGAATAATAATAATAGTAATAATTTGTATTTTATAAAATAATACAAATAATATTAAACATATATAAGTAAGAATCCTGAGAATGAGGAAAAAGAATACCTATGAAAAGCCAGGAAATAAGAATCATGGAAAGTTGCACTATTTTCCTTATATTCAAAATTCTTATTACTTTCCCTATCTATTAAAAATTTAATCAATCACAGGAATTTAATATTTTGGAATTAGATTACTTTTCTTGGACATAATCTGTGTCAAACAAACAGGCCCTTAGGGTTTTTTGCACTTCCGTTGTATCCTCCGCTCCGCCACCGCTCATCGATATCTTTTTTTTTTTTGATGAAATTATATTATAAATAATACAAACCACACACACACCACCTAGTAGTTATTGTGGCCGAGAGTACTCGAACCTGTGACCTCTTGGACAACAGGCAACCACCCCAACCACTAGGCCATCCCAATGGGACTCTCATCGATATCTTTGATATGATTATTGCGGCCAACCGGCCTACCTAATTATTGATTACTGGTTTTACTACTCTGCTGTAAATAACACTAACTCAATTTAATTTTATTTCTACTAAACTTTTGATCATTATTTTTGGAAAGAGAACAAAAAAAAGAAAAACCTTTGAAGCTCAAAATGAATTTTAATTTTGAAATGTTAAATAATTAGGGTTTTCTAATATAACTAGCGCAATTTACTAATCGATATTTCTAAATTTTCTATAGATTCATACTATGAGGGTCTTGTTAGATTCATAGCTAATATGTGGAGTTATTTACAAGCAGGGGTGGCGTTCCAATTTTTGACATAATTATAATTTAGTTGAATTTTGACAAAATCAAATTGAATTTATTACAAATCCCCTCTGGAAAAAGAAGTGAACACCACTATTTGTTTTATGAATTGAGCATTACAAAGTCAATAAAACTTAGATTTGAATATGCATGCATACATAAATAAGTTAAAGTTATGACTCTAAACATTCATCATGAAACAAATGACTAAAATGAGAATTCTCAATAAAAAAAGAGAAAGGCAGTTGGGTAATTCAACATAAATGAGGCTCCTTTGAGAAAGCAAATGTTCAGGCTTTTGTGTTGAAGTAGGTAGGTAATGAAGAATCACATCATGAAATGGATGCTCTAAGTTGGGATTTCTTATCTTCTAAGAGCTTCAACTCGCTGCGCCAACCTTCTAACTTTGATAACTTCTCCAGCTGTTCCTGTTTCATGTATGCCTCCTGAGTTTTTTGCTGCTGAGCTTCAGTCAGACGAATCTAAGAACACAGTAAGTAGACAAGCATCACCACTCATTTCAATGTGTTAGAATAGCAGCATACACCTACTTGATTATAAAAAAAAAATTACCTTCTTTTTTAGTGCTCGAATCTTCTTATCAATATCTTGAACTTGATCTTCTGAATTTGAGTCTGTAGGTGGTGCAACCGCCAAGGCACTTTCGGAAACAGAGAGAGAGCTCATCTTTGATGAAGTCGACTCCACATTTTCTGGCAAATCGTTGGAATTAGCAGACAGATCATCATCTTGGTCTGAATCCTTATCCTTGTTAAGAGCAGCCTGTTACCACAAGTAAGAGATATTTATAAGTTCAAGTAGCATTCTCACCAAATCAACATACACTTTTCCACATAGAAGTGCATAAACTGAATAGCTTTAATGCTCATTTTATCAGGTCAATCGATCAAGCCTTATATGAGGTATCCAAGTCCAAAAAATAACAACACGTGATGAAGAAATATCTTGAACAAACTCTTCATAACTTTGGCCCAACATCAAAGAGCATAAAACGTATATCACTGTCACACAAATAAGCAAGAGCTGTCAGCTTAGGAATTAGCTGTAAGAATGACTGACATCCACCCTTGATAACTATCACTCCAAGTAAACACCGACAGTTTAAACAAGCACACTGATACATTTTGGTTTGGTAGAACAATACGTTGAAGAACTGATACCAATGTTCCATGAGACTTTAAGAAAACAAAACTCCACATGTCTTCTTAAATACACCTTTACCCAAATTGATCTATGGTAATGGAGAATGAGCATTCTTTTTAAAGGATGAGGGCATAGGGATATTTTGTTGAGAAATTAGTCCCAAAATGAAACATCAATGAGTCCCACATTACTATCTGCAGTGCATCTTCATATTCAGCAACTTGACTGCAAAGAGTCATCGGATTCAAGCTATGGTTTGGGTAATTCCGATCATAGCAGCTTGCATGCTCCTCATGAGCTTGACAACTAGTAGCACTATCTTTTTTCTCTAAATTAGCAGCTGACAGCATTATGTGATAATTCGAGATTTGGTGAAGTCAAATGCATATTGAAGTTTACATAATTGGTTGGTCATGACATAAATAACTTCAGATTATTAATTTGGTCAAGCAAGTAAAATGTGTTCTTGAATATTGCAAGTGCCATAATCAGAAAATTGCAATAAAAAAGTTCTGGAGGTTGGATGGAATTCAAATGATCTCTCCATAGACTTATTTATTGCCTAACTCTATGTCGTAAGGACTTGAAGTTCAACTGCAGGACAGACTTAAAAAAAACAACTCTCAACTAACAATTAGTTTTAGTTTTATCATTACGAGTTCATAAGGGAAACGTCAAGAAAATAACTCATATGATAGGTGCCTATCTAAATATATCTGACTCATTCATTTACTGAAGACTCCCCAAAATAATTTAGATACCTAGTAATAAGATCAATAAGAAATGCTCAGAACATCTTATTCCTTCCCAGTACGATTCATTGTTTTTTGCAACAAACTTGTTTGCAACTGTTGATTAAAAACAAAAGCATTCAGTCCAAGGAGAAATGGAATGATCTACGACAGATCTCATCCCCGCAATAGCATCAAACAAAAACTTTATTCTGAAATTGGCCGCCCAAAATGCAGACAATTATTGCGTATATTTTTCAGATCCTGATTGATTCGTCGCAAACCACCAGCTCCCCAGATATGAAATCAACAGCAATATGAGGCAAATCATGATGCTGTGATGAATTTCCAAAGGAGTAATATCTAAATACAACAATCATAATTGGCAGCAGAAAAGGGGAAAAGGGATAAATGTCTAACCATTCAAGAACCACCAGAACCAGTGAAAAACCATATATCATTGCCCAGATCACCAGAGAAGCCTAGAATACACTTTACTATAAACTTCGAGTACTTCCAAGTTAACCTCTTTTTAAATAAATCACCAACCTCGTTAACTAACCTACAGTCTTTTTCAACTGATCCCTAAAATTGGCTGAAAACTATTAACTATCAATCAATCCCACATTCAGTCGCCAAACTGTATAACAATTAGTCAATTCATGGAAGACGGGGGCATCTTACTACTTGAAAATCAAACCCTAAAAAAACAAAAAAACAAAAAAAAACATCTTTGTTCGCTTATTTACCTGCTGACGCTTTTCTTTCTTCCTCTCATTCCTCTTAGCTGATTTCGACTTGGGTTTCGGTTCCGCCACCGGATCATATCCCGGCGGCACCTCTTGCATCGTCGACATCTCCTTCTTCCACTGCCACAGCCGCCACCGTGACAGTCCATTTCAACATTCCTTAATATTAACGAAGAAAAAGGGGAAAAAAACACGCACAAACACAGTTCCAAATCCCTAGTGGCGAGCACTTACCATTGAACCTTTGGATTGATATTTAGGAACTTCATCCGGGGGCGTATAACCCGGGCGTATGCGAATAGGCTTGCGTAGGGTTCCGTCGGGGCGGCGCGTGGGCCCCAGAATCCTCTCCCCTTCTTTTAGGGTTTGGTGGTGCAACTCCGCCGCATCCTCAGCTCCTCCACCGTTCATCTCTATCTCAGATGGAAAACGAAAATGGCTTCGCAGTGGCGGCAGTCTCTGCAATTACATTTAACTCGTTTATGAATTTATTTTTTAGAGGGAAAACTTGATTATCATGTTTTTTGTTAACATTTTTTTAAGTATACGTTGTATACATAATTAATGTTATTTTATTTGATAATCCATTAATTTAGAAAGTTTATTAATTCAAAGTAATTAGATAATTTATTGAATATATATATTTATCTATAAGCCTTATCAATAGCTATAAATATATATCACATAGTAATATCTAATGAATTAATATATTTTTATAAATTTATAATATGTAAAATAACCTTAAAATAAAATATGTAATAGGAGTAAAATAAGCAATTCATAAGTTGTGTCTTAGATGTCTTAGGCTCTTTTTTTATTAGTATAGAATAGATTGCTATTTAGGACGTGTTTGATAGGTGTTATTAGGTGAGATAAATTATTTTCCTCCCCATTTCTGCCTGTTTGATAGGCTTCACCAATATTCTTCCAAGCCCGCATTAAATCATAAGCCCGCTCCAAAGTTACTTTTCCAGCTAGAAAACTCATCCACTGCTGACCCCAAGATCAATTATGCCTCCTTCAACAGTGACTTAGATTAATTTTTCCGTTTACGATTTTATCCCTCATTCTACTTCAAAATCGATAGCTTCGTCAATTCCCGCTCGCCATTTCTTTGACACAACGACCATGAGTTCTTCAAATGGCTCGTCGGCAGACACGCATTGAATTCATCGAAAGTGATATTTTGAAGCAGTAGAAGGTGAGATTTCTGGTGGTAGGTGCGATTAGGGTCTGCAAATTTGATTTTTTTTTCTTTGAAATCAGATTTGTGAAATTTCGAAATCCATTTGCGTATTTTTTGATTGATTCATCTGCGAAATCCCTCTAAGGTGCTGCGTGGTGAAATCAAATTCGAAGAGTTTGATTTTAGGGTTTTTTGTTTTCAAGCCCCCTTTTTTTTATCGACATGTTAATTGGATCCACAAATTTGCTTTTGGGGTTGAAAAAAATTGGTCTGGAAGCTTTCTTTTTCGCCTAGATTATTGCTTGCGATAGGAAGTCCAAAATGAGCTGCGTAAATATTGTCAATTATCATGAAATTGTGGTGTAGCTTATCATTTGGTCTAGCGTTTAGATTGAAATGACTTCTCTCTTGTAGTTTTTCTTAATTTTTTTTAAATTTTGACATCGAGAACAAACTGAATTGCCCTGCCTATTTTTACTTCATGGATTTTTAATCACTTCGATATTTTTTGATTACTTGCAGATCTAGTGTAGTGTTGTTCATCTGGTGCAGGCAGCTTTTCGTTGAGGGAGAGTTTCATCTTTATCGAAATCAAAAAAGGTATTTGCTCTAGATTTATATACAACGTTAGGGTAGGCTGCCTTAGTCTTGAAAAATAGCTCATACTATGAGATTAGTTGTGAATTATAATGGAAGATGGGCTTTGAAATATGATTTTGCTTTGGTTAATATCTGGAATGTTAGCTTTGAATGTTTGGCTATGGAATTGGTATTCCATTGTGATTTGCAGAATATCGTTACCAATTACTTGCTGTCACTTCTGTTTGTGTCCTTGTGAATTAACAAATATCATTTCATTTTTTTTGTTGGTTGATAAGCTATGAGTAATTTGAATCCGATATGGAATTTGTCTGCTCTTTTGAGATTTGGGAAATTACCCAATTTGTGAAATTTGATGGTTGTTTTCTGATTTTGGGTGTTCGAGAAGTGCTAAATATCTGAAATGTCTTCTGCCACTTTAATTATGTGTTATTCGTCTGAAGATTCACATATTGCTTTGGGATAATATTTTTAGTCGCTTGCAGACACGTATTTTGCATTTGTTGGTTGAGAATCAAAATGCCAACAGATGACGTTAATGCACTGTGCATATACTTGTTGATGGAAGAACAACTTTTCCATCAACGTTTGATTTTATTACTGGTAGCTTACCATATTATGGTTAGGATGGCATCACGTAAACGAAAAAGGGGTTCCAATAGGGCAGCTTTTGGTATGATTAAACGCATTCCTGATCAAGTTATGCATATGAATAGGCTTGTGGGTGTTAGTGATGTCGCTTGTCTAGCGAACTTACGCATGGACCGCAACACATTCGGTCGACTTTGCATTTTATTACGTGATTTAGGGGGGTTATCAGATGGGAGGTTCATTAAGGTGGAAGAACAAGTGGCAATGTTTTTGTCCATTTTAGCACACCACAAAAAAATAGGGTTGTGAGGTTCGATTTTTGGCGGCCCGGTCAAACTGTGTCAAAATTCGTGCACCTCGTCCTAAAGGCAATTCTAAAATTGCACATTGTTTTACTTGTCAAACCTGTCCCCGTTCCAGATGATTGTACGGACAACAGATGGCGATGGTTCAAGGTAACTCATTATTCATTTTTTGGTGTTTAGGCTGTGAATATTCTGAAAAAGTACTTATATTACATATTCAACTAATTTATTCTGTCCATCTTCATCTAAATTGCTGAAAATTCTGAAATTTCACTATGTAGGGTTGTTTGGGTGCTCTTGATGGCACATATATAAACGTACTGGTGAGCAATGCTGACAAGCCTAGGTACCGAACACGGAAAGGGCAGATATCTACTAACACACTCGCTGTTTGTGATTAAAATATGAAGTTCATCACGCGTTGCCTGGTTGGGAGGGTTCGGCGGCGGATTCAAGAATATTACGTGATGCCCTCATACGGGTGAATGGGTTAAGGGTGCCTAAAGGTACTTCTCTTGATTATCAAATGAAATTTCTGTACTTTAGTAATGAATTTTACTTGAAGCCTGACGGTGTAGAGTTTAATGAAACATGAAACTATTATCTATGCGACAACGGGTATGCCAATAGCGAGGGATTTCTTACTCCGTACAAGGGCATACGCTACCATCTAAAGGAATGGGGAGCGAACACAGCCCGACCGCAAAATGCAATGGAATTATTCAACCTACGCCATTCGAAGGCACGAAACGTTATTGAACGTGTTTTCGGAATTATGAAAATGCGTTGGGGTATCTTGAGAAGCACAACCTTTTATCCCGTGAAGACCCAAAACCGACTAATCATGTCGTGCTTCATTTTGAATAATTTCATTTGAGCGGAAATGGCCGACGATCCTATCGAGCAAGAATTTGATAATGCAACTACGAACGAGCAGGAGGATGCTGAGATTGAGGGTGAATTCATCGATGGAATAGAGTCACCCGTATGGAATGCGGAGCGAGATGCAATTGCCCAAGCCATGTGGCTCAATTATTTAAACAACATTTGAATTGCTTCACATTTGTAGATTTTCTAGTGAAACTTGGCTCGTTTTGTCTGCACACATTTGCTAGGGACTAAAGATTGCCTAACTGACCTTACTTTTAGTTGCAATTTCTTGCTTGGATTATGGTGGTGAATGTTTATAAAGCTTGTTTTATTGCGAGCATGTGGTTAACTTGCTGTTTTATTTTTTATTATGGTATGTCTATGTCGACTGTCTTGGATTAAGGATTTGTCTAGGATGGTGATTGTTCAAATGCTGATATGCTTGGGATATGTTATGTTTGGTTTTTATTATTTATGCTTATTTGTTTGATTTGGTTGCTGATTATGGATTTCTTACTTGTAGAGGGGTATCTAATATGTTGTCTATACTTGATGATAGATTTTACTTGATGATTGGTTTCATCAAGTAAAATCTATTGAAATTTCACGGTAAAATCTGTTGAAATTTTACTTGATGATTGGTTTCATCAAGTAAAATCTGTTGTCTTCCAGAGGGGTATCTAATATGTTGTCTATACTTGATGCTTATTTGTCTAGGATTGGTTTCTTACTTGATGTGGGATTATGCTTTCATTTTGTAATGGTTTAAAATCTGTTGAAATTTCAGATTCATGGAAGGGCAAATAGCACCTTCTTGCAGTTGCCGACGTGGAATGTTGCTAATGTGTGCCGGCCCGAAGGCTCAACACCCGGGGAGATGGTATTATACATGTCCTACAAGGAGAGGTCACGTAGGAGGCTTCATTTGGTACGACGAGTACCATCATTCGTGGCCAGAAATAGCACCCAATATGTGACGCCCGGGGACGAAGTGCAGAGTGATCGCCGGTGCAAAAGAGGCACGGACAAGGAGCGGCTCCGGTTAAGACTTCCAAGCGGAGGGGCACAGGGATGAACCGAAACACACCCGAACGAGAGGGATTCCAAGAATATGCAGGTATGGGACTGCATATTCGAGGAGAGCTTAAGTGATTTGATAGGTGCTACTCATATCAACAAGATGCATCTTCTTTTCTGGTGCCTATGCGAAAGAAACTCCAAGGTTAAGCGTGCTTGGCTTGGAGCAATTTCGGGATGGGTGACCCCCTAGGAAGTTTCTCAGGGAGCGTGCGAGTGAGAACAAAACACGCTAGAAAAGACTCGTGTTGGTCTGTGGGGACAACCGTCAATTCTGGAGCCGGGCTGTTAAAAGTGGTATCAGAGCAGGCCCTTTGCTCTGAGCCTAAATTATTTTGAGTTTAGTCTAGATTGTATCTCTAGACTACTAGAATATTAATGATGAATGCTCAGCACACCATCTCATCCAGCTTAATCAGGTATGAGTTTAAATTATTTCCATTCAAAAAAAAATTATTTTGATGTGATTTAAAGAGTTTGAGATTCTGATGAATGAAGTGATGGATATATTTATGAGATTAATTTTGGATTATTGTTTATTTTTAAACTTTTTATGATTTTGTAAGTGATTTAGATGAGTATTTAATTATTTAAGTATGTGTTATTTGAGTGAACTATTTCATTATTTGGGAGATTTATTAGGAGTTAGTTTTTATGAGTATTATGTTAAGCTAAGTTGTAAAGGTTATATTGGGCAGGATGGCTCGTACCCTACGTACCGCGAGGAAGAGAGTTAGTGCTAGAGCGACACAGGATGAGATCCGCTGGGAGTACCTCCACTATGGCATGTGCTGGAGAGACACATTGGGGGAATTTCTTGCCCACTTCCACGAGCACTGGTTGGCAGCTAGCATGTATGGGATCTCCTCGTATGATGGCATTATTCGACTGTTGACTCTACTTCCATCCGACTGGAAGGGTTGGGCGACCTCCATTGCCTCAGACTACTTATACCATTATGGTGAAGAGTACGACCTGTATGTAGATTTTCCAGGTTTCATGGCAGCGGTTAGTCATCAGTATTACCGTTATGGGGCAGCTCCTTATGGACCATACACGCTACCAGGAGATTACATCCAAGCTGGAGGAGGCATTGCTGATTTCCTACCACGAGATGACCCTGCCCCGTATGTGCCGCCCGAGCCAGTTCAGGTGGCCCCACTCCTTGAGTCTGATACTGATGACGAGATAGCTGCTCTACTTCGTTCTCCTACACCGATTTACATAGTGGTTTCCTCTGGTAGTGAGACAACTTCTCAACAAACACTCACGTCCGACTGTACCATCCTTGGAACCCGCACCCGCGACGAGTTTGAAGCTGGACCTTCCAGACCTCCTGGTGTACCTCGAGATCATGTGGATTCTCCTGGAATGCAGCCAACTGTTGGAACCATACGCCGAGAACCGATAGATCTAAATCAAGCGGATGTGGTAGTCGACTCGGATGATACACACGAGGCAGAGACACACAGTCAGACGATACGTGTGTTCTTGAGGAAGGATTCTGCAGGTAAGGGTGTGAGAGTTCACGAGGTTCCACAACATGAGGGCGAGACAGAGACGGAGCCTAGCGAGTCCAGTGCAGCATGAGCAGATGTTAGCTACTCTTTGATGATGGTTAGATAGGAGGTGTAGTAACTTTATGTATGTACATAGATGTATATAGCTATGTGTGGTGTGTAGATGTATATATATGTTTTGGTGATACGGATGCGGAGTCTAGTAGACCGCACCGTGGTATAGTACTAGTTGTGATATTTATATAGTAGAATATCAGGATTAGTACTAGGGATTTTTGTTGTACATATCCCTGCTATTTTGTAAAAGTCCTCCGAGGAGGCAGCTTTTACCTGATGATATATGATGATGACCTACGCGGTCGTTTAGCAAATTTCATGAGTTACTATTTGTTGAGTTAAATGTGAATTGCTTAAGTATGAGTTATTTTGCAATGATGATGTACTTAATATAGACTTTGTGCATTGAAAATAGAATGCCGCCTAAAAGAAGAAATCGAGAACTAGCAGGTGTATATGATCAGGAACCTACACCACCTCCATCTCCACCACCTGAAAGGAGAATAGAAGAACTTTTTCTTCGTCAGAACCCACTTACTTTTAGTGGGACAGGAAATCCGGTAGAAGCGGAAGAATGGATCCGATCTATGGAGCGAATCTTTCGTTTCCTAAGGTGTAATGATCAAGAACGTCTTTTATGCACATCGTTTCAACTAAAAGGCTCAGCTGACTACTGGTGGGAGGCTAGGCAAAAGACTTATACTCCGGAACAAATGGAGAATTTAACTTGGGAGCAATTCAAAACTGCTCTTGTTGACAAATATGTTCCCCGGAGTTATCGTAAGCAAAAGGAAATGGAATTTACTAATTTGAAGCAAGGAAAGAAGACTGTTGCAGAGTATGACCGTGAATTCTGCGACTTAGCTCGTTATGCTCCATATAAAGTAGACACAGATGAAAAGATGTCTGAACTTTTCTGTGCTGGACTGAGATAAGATATTCGAGTAATATTGGCAAGTCAAGATACTTTAACTTATGCCGAAGCTTTGAATAGGGCACTTGACATGGAATTAGCTATGCAGCCCGAGAAAGCATCTCAAGCACCAGAACCACCTCAGTACCAGGCGAAGCCACGAGCGCCTATGAATCCACCTTTTGCTAATCAAAATTCAACTCATAAAGGAAAAAGAAAGTGGGAATATCAAAATCAGCCCAACAAGAGGATATGGCAAGGACTAGGTCAGCAACAATTCTCTGGAAATGTCAAACCACCTCTGGGACAACAGGGAATTCCACCGTGTTTCAAATGCAATAAAATGCATACTGGAATTTGTAAGGCTGGTAGTAACAGCTGCTATACATGTGGACAAGCGGGGCATTTCTCGAACCAATGCCCAAATAAGCAACGAGGTAATAGAGGGGGAAGACCGTACCCCAACCCAACTCCAAATCTAAAGGCTATGGAGGGAAACTTTCCACCGCCACAACAACAACATCAACCACAACAACAGCAGCGACAACAACAGCAGCAGCAACAGCAGCAACAACAACCACCACAGAAGCAACCGTTGAATCAACAACAACACCAACGGATTTTTGCCCTAGAGCAGAAACCTTTTGAGAAGAACCAAGGTAATTTGGCAGGTATGGGTCAATTAAAGGGTGTGCCTATCATCGTGTTATTTGATACTGGTGCCTCGCATTCATTCATATCATATGCCTGCGTAGATACCTTTGAGCTTAATGTAGAACAAGATAAAAATAAAATGGGGGTAATGACTCCTCTAGGCAAGGGTATCACAACTAAGCACACCTGTCCTAACTTGGACTTTGAGTTAGGTCCCCTTAAGATGACAGCTAAATGTTTGCATTTAATGCCGATGTGGGACGTGGACATTATTCTTGGAATGAATTGGTTGACGGAAAATTATGCGACGATTCGATGCGAAATGAGGGAAATCTGTTTTCAACCACCAGGAAAAGAACCCACTTGCTTCTACGGCATGGAAAGGCAAAAGAGGAAAACACCTGTTGTATTATCAGCAATGCAAACCGTGAAGTTGTTACGGGATAGGAAGAATGTAGCATACTTGGTCTATTTGAATAAAGAAGTAAAATCAGAAATAAGCGTTGGTGATGTACCAGTAGTGCGGGAGTATAACGACGTTTTTCCAGAAGCTTTGCCGGGTTTGCCACCGGATAGACAAGTGGAATTTACTATTGATCTCGAACCTGGCGCTGCTCCAATATCCAAAGCACCGTACAGAATGGCTCCGAAAGAATTGCAAGAATTAAAAATTCAACTGCAAGAACTTCTTGATCTAGGATTCATTCGACCAAGCGTGTCTCCGTGGGGAGCACCAGTCCTGTTTGTCAAGAAAAAGGACGGTACATTGAGGATGTGTATCGATTACCGTGAGTTAAATAAACTCACGTTAAAGAACAAATACCCTCTGCCAAGAATAGACGACTTGTTTGATCAGCTTAGAGGAGCAAGTGTCTTTTCAAAAATGGATTTAAGATCTGGATATCACCAATTGAAGATACGACGAGACGATGTCCCTAAAACTGCTTTTCGAACAAGGTATGGGCACTATGAATTCGTAGTAATGCCTTTTGGGTTAACCAATGCCCCAGCAGTGTTCATGGACCTTATGAACCGTGTGTTTCACACATATTTGGATAAGTTTGTATTGGTCTTCATAGACGATATTCTTATCTACTCAAAGAGTGAAGAAGAACATGAAGAACATCTCAAGACTGTATTGGAGAAATTAAGAGCTGAAAAACTTTATGCCAAGTTCAGCAAATGCGAATTTTGGTTGAGAGAAGTAAATTTCTTGGGGCATATTGTCTCATCGGAAGGAATTAAGGTTGACCCTGCAAAAGTACAAGTTGTGCAAGAGTGGAAATCACCCACTACAGCTAACGAAATTCACAGTTTCTTAGGTCTCGCTGGGTACTATCGAAGGTTTATTGAAGGATTCTCTAAGATAACACGGCCGATGACCCAATTACTCAAGAAGAATACCAAATTTATATGGACGGAGGAATGTGAAAAGAGCTTCCAAGAACTCAAGAATAAGTTAACTACAGCCCCAGTATTGGCAGTGCCAGAAGCTGATAAAGAGTATGCAATTTACACTGATGCTTCAAAGATTGGACTAGGTTGTGTGTTGATGCAGAACGGCAAAGTCATTGCCTATGCATCACGACAACTACGACCACATGAATTTAATTATCCAACACACGACCTAGAACTAGCAGCTGTAGTCCATGCACTTAAAATTTGGAGACACCATCTCTATGGGGCTAGGTGCGAAATCTATACAGATCACAAAAGTCTCAAATATTTCTTTGAGCAGAAGGATCTGAATATGAGACAAAGACGATGGCTTGAATTAGTCAAAGACTACGACTGTGGAATCAATTATCATCCAGGAAAAGCTAATGTAGTAGCTGATGCTTTAAGTAGAAAGAGCCAATCCAAGCTAGGATTTCTCCTCACACAAAGAGAAGAACTCATCAAGGATTTTGAAAAATTGAAGCTAGAAGTGATTTTGCCACCGCAAACTATGGAGGGTATGATGGCAACCTTGACAATAACTCCTGATCTAAGAGCCAGGGTGGCCAATGCGCAGAGAAATAATGAGAAGTTAGAAGGGTTACGACTCAAAATCGGACAGAACAAGTTAGTGGATATAAAGAAGCAGCAAACAATGCAATTTTGTTCGAGGGAAGACTTGTTGTTCCGAATGATAAAAGCTTAAAGGACGAAATCATGAGTGAAGCTCATAAAACGCCATATACTGCTCACCTAGGAAGCACCAAAATGTATCAAGATCTTAAACAGAAATTCTGGTGGGAAGGAATGAAACGAGACATAGCTTCTTTTGTTGAACGATGCTTGGCTTGTCAACAGGTAAAGGCGTTACACCAACGACCTTATGGGAAGTTACAACCGTTGGAAGTTCCGGAATGGAAATGGGAGCATATAACAATGGATTTTGTAACCGGTCTGCCAAAGTCCAAAAGAGGAAATACGGCAATTTGGGTAATCGTAGACCGACTTACGAAGAGTGCTCATTTTATTCCAATCCCCATTACTTATGGCTCTGACAAATTGGCCCAATTGTATGTCCGAGAAATAGTACGATTACATGGAATACCAATAACTATTACGTCGGACCGAGATTCTAAGTTTACCTCACGATTTTGGATGAGCCTACAGAAAGAATTGGGCACCAAGCTGAATTTCAGTACAGCTTTTCATCCCCAAACTGATGGGCAATCTGAAAGGACCATTCAAACTTTAGAAGATATGGTCAGAACCATTGTATTGGATCAAAGCACGCAATGGGAACAAGCTCTACCCCTTATTGAGTTTGCTTATAATAATAGTTTTCAAGCAATGATCAACATGGCACCATACGAAGCTCTGTATGGGAGGAAGTGTCGATCTCCTCTTTATTGGGATGAAGTGGGTGAAAGAAGAGTCTTAGGACCCGATGTTGTGGAAGAAATGATTACAATTGTCCGACAGATCAAACAACGAATGAAAGAGTCACAGGATAGACAAAAATCTTATGCCGATAATCGACGAACCGGGCTGCGACAAAGTGGTATCAGAGCCGAACCTCTCCCAGTACGGTGTGGTTCGAGGACGAACCAAGCGGAAGCTGGTGGGCCTGTGACGCCCGGGGACGAAGTGCGGAGTGATCGCCGGTGCAAAAGAGGCACGGACAAGGAGCGGCTCCGGTTAAGACTTCCAAGCGGAGGGGCACAGGGATGAACCGAAACACACCCGAACGAGATGGATTCCAAGAATATGCAGGTATGGGACTGCATATTCGAGGAGAGCTTAAGTGATTTGATATGTGCTACTCATATCAACAAGATGCATCTTCTTTTCTGATGACTATGCGAAAGAAACTCCAAGGTTAAGCGTGCTTGGCTTGGAGCAATTTCGGGATGGGTGACCCCCTGGGAAGTTTCTCAGGGAGCGTGCGAGTGAGGACAAAACACGCTAGAAAAGACTCGTGTTGGTCTGTGGGGACAGCCGTCAACTCTGGAGCCGGGCTGTTACACAATACCAGCTTATATTCAGCGCCTAATTACCAGCCACTACACTCGGAGCACGCATCAACATCCGAAGTTGTAGATTCCCCACAGCCGAGCTCTAACACGCACGCTCGATTTACCCCCAGAGATGAAGTCCAAATCCCTCTCTTTTTTTGTTGGTTATCACGGTAGTGTGTGGGATTGTAATTGGGAAGTTGCTCTAGGCCTATCTTTGAACTTAGCTTGAAGTCAACTACTGAAATTTATATGTTTTTACTACTTCATTCCATTTTCCATAGCCCTTTTTGTTAAGATGTTGGTGATGTTTAGGGATTATTATATATGTTATGTGGGCGTGGAATGATCTAGGTTCTATGTTCTATGAAAACTCTGTTATGTTGGTGATTATAATATATGTTCTAACTTATGTTTTCATCGGAAATTGCCCATTTTTATTGAGTTATATTTCTCAGCTGAATCATTTCAGCAATGAGTGGCGCCTCCCGTCTGTATTTCAATGACTAGAGCATGCCTTCATAATAGCATTTTAAGATAATGCATTACTAGATTTATAATAGTCAAAAGATGATTTACAATATTCCCCCCATAGATTTAAATAGCCTTACAAGGGCAGGGGGAATGACAAAATAAAATGCCTTCATAATAGCCTTACATAGACTTCGAAACACCAAAGTTAACATAACTATAAACACCAACAAGCAAGCACTTAGGAAATGTTAAATAAGGCTTCAACTGCCTAGGGCCAAGGAGCCCAGGACGAAGCACAAGAAGCCTCCACAACAGCGTGAGATGCAGCATCACCAGAGTCTTCGCCTTTTCCATCGCGACCGAGATCCACCGACTCCCGAGCAACAGCATTCCCTCTGGGACAGCATTTTCCTCTGGGAATTGCAGCCTTTTCTCGATTGAAGGCCACTTACTAGTGCCTTCGATTTTGCCATCGAAAGACAATCGCCTCTGCGATCCGCAGACCGGGGGCGCAATGAATGGGGGAGAGGTCACCTCTCCTTCTGAGTATGGAGAATCGAGTGGAATGGTTGCACTCGGTGTAAACTTGGCAGTTGGTGAATCGCTGATGATGATCACATTGCGGCTACGTGATGGCTCCGCTTTCACAGTGTCTGGGTCGAAAAGCAAGCTTAGATTGCGCCATTCAGGTTCACCCTTCCAGAAATAAGCTTCGGCGAACTCATCGTCCTTAAAATAGAACAAAATCAGCAGATGTATAATAGAATCATAGCAGAGGTCTTAACACCAATATAGAAATTTTATTTGCTTACCTTGATGATTTTTTCCCAAACCACTTCCGATGCAATAACCATGTTCTTGTCGACGTCCCAATGTGTCCCATTCTGCTTGGATATGCGCTTGAAGGTCTTGTGGCGACCTTCGAGAAAAGCGAGTCTTTCTTCAATATCGGTGAGCCCAATGCTGGTGTCAAAGGCACGGTTGAAAGCATCCAACACGCACAACTTCGCGTGAAACGATTTGTGCGGCGGGACGGGACTGCATTCGTCCTTCTTCGCGAGCAAAGCCTCCAGTAGAAATGAGTCATGCTTGGCAGCCCATTGTTCGTCGTAGATATACAACGATTGCGCATCAATTTCAGTTAAGGACATCTTGTGGATATTACACGCAAGAACAAAATGGAGAAAGACTATCTGCATGAATGAGGAGTTGGGAGGTTTTATATTCATAAGTGATGGAGATCAAACGCATAGCTGAAGAATTAAAATGTGATTTGCTATACATCCACCCATTAAAGGAATATAAAAGGATTTGTGTGGTGGATTTTAATTATTGCACCCAAAATTTAATGATTATACTCTGCACCAATTGGTATATTAAACCTCCGTGCACAAGTTATATTTTAACACTTGCATGCAATTCTTATATAATGTGTTTCAAATTCTTTAAAATTTATCTACTTTGTACTACTTTATATTTGTGCTTACAGAATGTTGCCTTTTTTGCAAATTTATCATCTTAAATTACCCATTTTTGTACTTATTAAATGCTTACAAAATCATATATTTTAGCATCACAAAATCTTTCCTCATTTTTGCTTATTCGAGAATCACCTCTCCTTTGTAGTAGTTGGATAACATTTAATTAATTGAAATGATTCATTTTTTGCAGTGAGCTTTGAATAGATCATAACTTGTCTTGCATTTCTGTGAAATTGGTTGCGCAAGAGGATTAAAAATTAGAAGAAACATGTCATCTCAACTCAATTTTAAACTTTATTCAACCACCAACAGCCCACAATTAATGTTATTAAGCAACCTTCATTTTTTTTACACATTTTGGTCAAAGCTAAAACAGAGAATTACACCATTATATATGCTCATCCTTAGCAAAAATTAGCTACTTCAAGCAAGAATGAAACAATTTGGTGAGCCTTCACAAGATTGGTTTCTATACAATGGGAAATGGAACATTGCACTTGATTCTTACTTGATCAGGCGTCTTGTTGAGCGCGAAGAAGAATGTAAGCCAGTGCGTCCTGCCGATTCGCCACATGCATGTATATGTGCAATGGAAGCCTTGAACAAAGAAGTCAGCGCCGATGTCACATACCATGACGTATGCGATCGGGTGAAACCCCGGCAGCCCGGAAATTGAATTTCGAAGACGACGCAGAGTCTAGCGTCGGGCCCTCGGCAGGTAACACTTCTCACTTTCTCGATTGAACTCCATCACATCCTTTTGTTTTATTGTCGCCCAAAATTCTGCTTGAATGAATTTGGCCACAACTAGGTTGGAATGTTACTTGTTTTTTGGTGGTTTTATGATGAAGTAGGAAGTAGTTGGCCTAGTAAACTCCCCTCCCCATGCCACTACTTGTTTGAAATTAGTCTAAAAAATTAGCTCATGTGTTGTCTTTTGCAACTTGGCAGTTGTATTGAATGGTTAAGATGGAGTTCACTTTATTATGAAATATGAACTATGATGCATTAATATTAACAAGTGATTCACAGTCCAAGCGCACACAAATATCTGGAAAACTCTGTAAATAGACCATTTCAAACAACATGAATTATAATGCAGTATGGAATTTCAACCAAAGCTAAAGACACATACAAAAAACCAGCAAAATAGAGAACATATTTATATATAGGCATCACTTAGAACGTTTTTACAATCTACACAAAATATTTGGCAGCGTATTCGATACTAATTATCCCACATTTGCTGCATCTTACTATTGACATTTTCCATGCTTCAAAAAACTTACTAGAGCATCTCTGTGCTTCACAATATCACACCAAAATAGCTTAAACAAAACTAACAAGTCTAGAGTTTCTTATTCATGAGTATACGCAAGACATATTGTGGCTTTGCATCCTTAGGAAGTCCCATAAACAATTCAAGCCCTTGCCTGTCACCTGCCAAGATTTCGTGTGCGTCAAATTTTTCGTTCATGGTCAAAGTAGGCATGTTGCTCAATTGCTCAAAGACTTCTTTTCTAGCATGCCCCAAGTCTTGTTTATACCCTATACGCGATGATAACTTGTCCATTCTCTCATGGGACTCCTTGCTCATGTCGCTTATGATATTGCAAAGTCGGTCAAAGGCATCATCAGCTTTACGTTTTTTACTCGAGACTTTTACAGCAACTCCCACTTTCTCAGGCTGACACACATTGTCATCGCCTTCATCATTCTCTGCCACGGTATCAAAATGAGGATGGTAATCGCCCTGCATTCCATCGTTATCAAAGGCATCCACGTGCTGCATATCGTTAACTGCATCCACAACGTCTTCCGCTGCCAAACCAGTTGCACGGTCATTTCCGAATATCTCCTTCCAGTCTTCCAAATAGGGCCAACTCTTAGTACGCATGTTGCGTGCGTTGGGGTCGCCCTACACGAATGGAGACAGCAAGGGAATCAACACAATAAGCAATACAAAATACACTGTGAAAAATCTGCCAAAATCTTCTAAAATTCGGATTACCTGCATAATTTCAGCCCATTGGATGGAATCACAATCTATCATGTACTTCCCATCGACGTTGAAACCAACCCCGGTCTTCCCCAAGATGAACAACAGAGAATTATAGTTCTTTTTCCATGTTGAGATTTTCAAATGGATATGTGGTATGCCTTTGAGATCCGTCCCTGGAAACATGTTCTTTACCGACTCTTCTAACTTTGCAAGATATCCAGCTCGGAAGCCGTTATCCGACCTCCAACCCTGCACTACAAGTTCTTTCAAAGCAGCAAGTAGCGCCTCATCTTCTCTCATTGACCAACTACGTCGTGCCTTATCGGGTTTATTGGACTTACAATGTGCCATTTCATCACTCGCAGAGTCTGATGGTGCATAAATAAACCAAAGAATCATCACATAACCATGGATATGAAATCAAATGTAAACGGCCAAAATAGCATCAGAATAGCCTGACTTCATGACTCGCAACAAACACTTGCTATCTACAAATAAAATTTACACCTGGCTAAAGCCAAAGTGGTTCTAATTCACTAATATCCCGATTGTTATGAACATAAATTCGAAGTTACCACAACATATTATGGTCATATATGATTTAATGAATCAAAAATCTGAAAACAAAAATCATGAAATCAAAATCGATTCGCTTACATTGGAACGAGGAATCAATGGAAGCGGCGAATCAATGGAACAAAGAAAATGCAGATGGAAACGAAAATCAATGAACAATAACGAAAATACTCACTTTTTTGGCAGGTACTCATGGTGTTTCAATTTCTGTTGCGTCGAAGGGTTCAAGGACGCAAGGTGGTCTGAAAAATTCAGACCATTACAAATCTGCAATAGGTAAGGAGCGAGCGAAAATGAATCAAAGAAGAAGACACACTAGTGTTATAAACTTTTGGGGGGCTCCTTCGCGAATTGGCACCTTAATTTCTGAAAATGACGGTATTTTCATCTTCATTTCCCCCCAATTGTGTGAAGGGCTCAGCGGACATTTTCTGTCTTAAGTGGAGGGTACTATGGTCATTTCAACAGATATACTATCATTTTCATTATGGCATCAAACATCTGTACAGATTATATGCATTAAACTCACAGATTAATAGAATGTCTCAAACATCCAAAACAAGTTATACATAGATTATTTATTAGCTATCAAACAAAAGATATATAATTAAACTCACAAAATATAATTAATACATTCATTTCTATATCACGATATCAAACACGCCCTTAAGATCTAAATAATATTAGATCCATCATGTTGTAAAAATAAATTATGAGTATTTTGTAAATATTGGGTGTGAATCAGATTTAAAGTATACATGATGTCTTTAAAAAAGAAAAATACACAATCTTTGTTGACAGACGAAATAGTATTAGACACACAATCTTTGTGAGCGGAGGAAGATTCATGAAGAGTTGGGTTTAGAGTTCAAACTTCGTCATTTACCTTTCTTAAATTTAAAATATATATACATATATATATATATAATCTAAAAATAAAATAGTTACTAAATGGCAGCTTCAACATATGAAAAATTAATAATTAAAAGAATAAATGTAAGGAAGTTGAATTAAATACACAAAAATAAGTGAATTAGTGAAAAAGCATATTTATTACTTCATCCGTCCACTAATTCATGACCTATGGGAGGAAATATGAGTTTTAAGAAAAAAGTATATTTTTTATTAGTTGAGTGAAGAGAGGGACCCACAAAATGTATTGTTTATTACTCCCTCCGTCCGCCAAAAGTGGGACATTTTAGTCAGGCACGGGATTTAATAAAATTGGTGATGATTTTGATGTAGTGGAGAAATGGTCCCACCACTTTTTGAGATATGTGGTTGAGATTGAATTTGAAGTGGGTATTTTTGTAAATAAAGAGTGTTTGTAAGGTTAAAAGATTTAAGTGAATTGTGGTACCATTTCTTTAAAAGAAAAGTGGTACACTTTTTGCGGACGCCCGATATAGTAATTGTGCCCCGCTTTTGACGGACGAAGGGAGTAGTTGAGTAGAGAAAAAATATACTCCCCCCGTCCCATGAATCTTGAGTCAATTCTTTTCGGCACGAGAATTAAGAAAATGGTATTTAGTGTTTTAAGTGTGATATTTGAAAAAGTGAAAATGTGAATAAAGAGAATTTTTTTGTCATATAAGGAAATGACTCAAAATTCATGGGACGGCCGAAAAAGGAAAGTGATTCAAGATTCGTGGAACGGAGGGGGTTTTATTTATTACTAAGACCCACCAATTAAAAAATGTATAAATAATTACTAAAAATAGATATGACATAAATTGATGGACGGAACAAAAAGGAAAGTAAGACATGAATTAATGGACGGAGGGAATATAATATGGTAAAGCATAAAATCTTTGTAAATACTACTCCTATATTGTGTTTTGTGATCTACAATCTACTACATTCTCTAAACCACAAAAAATGACCGATAATTAGTTGCATACTTAAATAATAATTTTTTCATATGTGCCAAATGATATTTATTTTTTCTTCCAAATTAACACGTAACCACACAAGTAATTAGATCAAAAGATTTGCTCATATAATCACTTGCTGTGAAACGTTTATGATGAAACAAGAATCAACGAATGAAAGGAAAACGATAAGAACATAAGATTTACGTGCTTTGATTATGAGATCTACATTCACATGAGATTTTTGAAAATTTTCAATATATTTTGTTTGAGAGTTACATTTTACATGGTGAGTCCAAAATGAATGAGGAATCCCCTAAACTAATAATAAAACTTCTATTTATAAGCATCAAAGGAAATTTGGCCCATTTGACCCTAAAGCCTATTAATTCAGGTAGTTGGGCCTAAGTCTTTATTACATTAGTCTTTGTCTTGGAATGAATTGTCAGCGCTGGTGTTCGACACAGCCGAAATGTCGGGGTTAAGACAAAGTTGAGATGCCAAGGCGAGAATCGGGTTAAGCTGCTAAGATAATTTCAGATTGATAAAGTCAGATCTGTCAAGTCAGCGCTGCACCAAATATTCAAAACAACAGTAATAATGGCACTAATAATAATAATCGGGAGAAATATTCTAGCCCTGTTATTGCACAGCGCTGGTGCATATTTTAGTCCTCATCAACTACTCTCCCCTGGTCTGGTTGAACTATGTCCTCTTCGTGTTCAATCGACGAAGTTATGGCTAGAGCTAGCGCTGTGTTGTTATTCCAAATTGGCAACAAACAAGATTTCTCAGCCCTACAACTCATTTAAGACGAAAAGTTTTTACTCTGTAACATAACAAATGCAAAATACTTCCACCTTGCAACCATGTAACTCGTCAGAGATAAAAAAATGTCAACTTTGCAAAACAATAAAGACGGAATATTCCAGCACTGCAAATTGTCAACACGTAAGAATTTTCAGCGTTGCCAATAAACAAAGATAAGAATTTTTCCTTGATTTTAGAGTCGTGGTCGCAGACTTGATTTCCCTTTTGATTCTTGAATATTGTAAAAAATGATCAACTTTCATTTCTTTGAGTGCATTAGAAGGCCAGTGCTTGAGAATATCTCATTTTAAATATCTTGCAAAGATGAACAATATAAATATTTTGTGTTGGCGAATAAGAAGACCATCGCAAGAAGATACTGAAATAATATGTAATCTTGCAAGGCTGAGACCTGTGCTGAAACAGGTTTGCATCCGCAGAGCGGCTTAGACCTCTGTCGAAGCAGGTTTGCATCTGCAGAGCGGCTTAGACCCTACCGAAGCAGGTTTTTGCACAAGGCGGCTTAGACGTCTGCCGAAGTAAGTTTAATTATTTCTTCAAGTCGGCACTGTAAACCATCCCTGCTCTGAATTTTTTTCAAATGAATGCAAATAGGGGTATATACCCTACTTCCCCTCCTGGTAACATGTGCATGATCTGAATAAACATGTTATGTGTATGTGTGTGGTTGGTGTTAATATTTGTGATGGTTGTAGCAGAGCTGGCATAGCTATGATCACAATATAAGATAATTCAAATTGTGTTTCAAATCCCAGCACATATGCAGAAGGTGTACAACTTCGTATACTAGTAAATTCATACTTTAAATCTAAGCACATATGCAGAAGGTGTGCAACTTCCAAGACAACATTATAATTTCATAAATCCCATCAAAGATCATAATTTTGCCCAAGTGATAAAGTATAACATATCCCAATCATGTTATTTCCATTGATATAGTTCAGCGAAGCACCTGAATTACCACTTATTAGCAGGGATGTCCAGTTCGAACTGGGCCCGGCGGTTCTGGCCTGGACCGTTGACCACAAGCCTGAATCGGAACCAGAACCGGCAGAAGAGACGGGCCAGTTATGGGCCTAATTTTCTGGAACCGTGAACCGACGATTAATCGTCGGGCCGAAAACCGCCGGTTAATCGTCCAAAATTGGCGATTTTTCAATTTTTTAGTTCTTTTTTATTTTTTCTACATTCAATTTTTACATTAGTTATTTATTTGTATATGTAAATTATAATTTTTTTATTTTAAATTTAATAAATTATAATTTTTTTACTTTAAATTTAATAAAAATGCGAATTTTATTACATTTTGGGTGTTAATATGTTATAACTTTATTTCTTTTATAGTTTTTTCAACAATTTTGATACATGTAATGTATTAAATAATGTAATTTAATAAGAAAAAATATACACAATACATAAAAAAATAAAAAAATCGTCGGTTCGACCCTTGGACCGTTGGTTTTCGGCTTGACCCGAAACCGCTGGTTCAGGGTTGAAAACCGACCTGCCTGGAAGAAGACATGGGCCGGTTACGGTTCACCATTCCGGTGAACCGAAACCACTGATTCAGGGCCAGAACCAGCGATTTTCGGCCCGTGGACACCCGTACTTATTAGTGGGTTACCCTTTTCATATTAAGTTTTTTACCATATCTATTCTAATCTTTCCTCAAGTTTACTTACCTTGTGCTACAAGAACTCTTAAGCACATATATTAGTAAAAATATGAGAGCCCTTTAAGACAGGGTTGTAAACCCATTAATAGAAAAGGCATAGGCCTTACTTTCACCGACAAGAGAACTCATTTCTCAACATATTATTTGCTCAAGAAGTCATACTCGAGAGCAAGAAAATCATTTTATCAAATAGCAAATTTTGATTAAGCCCCACAACAAACATATGCAACTAAGGCTGTATTTGAAAACTTAGTTGAGATAAGCCCATTTACACAAACTCAATAAAACGTAACTTGGATTGGGCAAGCTACATTATGTAGGTTGTGCATTTGGTAGAACCTCTACAAAAGTGTGTGAATTGAAATCTAGTGTTTGATATCCACAAGACCACAACTAATATCAATTTAAAAGCATGAAATGACCAAAATATCCAGTGTTTACAGAGTTATTTTTTCCTCAAAAACGTGTTCAAGAATTAGCGACGTGTCACTGCAAATCTCACAAGAACTTGCAGTGTTCCCTTCTCTGTCTTAAATCTCACCATTGAAGAATTCCACCACAAATCTCACAAGAACTTGCAGTGTTCCCTTCTCTGGCTTAAATCTCACCATTGATGAATTCCACCATAAATCTCGCAAGAACTTGCAGTGTTCCCTTCTCTGGCCTAAATCTCGCCATTGATGAATTCAACTCCTTTTGTCGACACAGCTCTCTTCCCCAAATCTCGCCGTCGATGCTCCTCATTCGGCGAAGCGTCGCCCTTCTCTCTCACATTCTCTTCTCTCCACTCCATCTCTCTCTATCTCTACTGAACATTCACAGAAATTGAACCCTAGCTCTTCCTCTAAAACTGCCGACACAACCACCGCCGTCTCTGGAAGACCGGCGAGTGCCGCTGCCTTACTCCACCTCCTCTCATTCTCTTCCTCTGAACCCCTCTCTCAATTTCAGTGAACCACCAAATCGGGTCCTAGCCCCCCGTTCTCTTCGATTCCGACCTTCCTCACCTAAGATCAACAGCCGCCCTTTTTGTACCATAATCGCCGCTGGCGAAAGAGCTAGTAAAGTTTCAAGCGAATGTTAACCACCTTAGGTCGAAAAGGAGTTACCTTGTCAGGTGATTATACATATGCAGAGGACATGCCGAGAGCATCTTCAAGCACAGAAGTACTTAGAGGAAGAGGAACCAGCTTGAAGAGCTCAACCATGACTAATGCTCAAGTGACTTCAATTTGATTTGAGGGGCAAACTTGTGATAAAATTTAAACCAGATCTACTGTGCTCTCAAGCTTCCCTAACCGAGGGTCTCCCTCAGTTACAGATCGAGGATGAAACAATGTTTTAGGCCCGGGCCGATCATCTAACTCGAGCTTCTCATGGTCCGTTGGTTGGATATCAAACACAAATATAACACCAGTTAATGAGCTAATATAGCTTTAACTAGGCTATCAAACTGGCCCTAAGTTTCCCACGTTCTTACCACCACTTATAGTCCATTCCAACATCAAAAGAAGGGGAATCGAAACAGGTACAAAAAATAAGTTATTAGCACATCCAATCAATAGATCACTCAAATAAATTAGGAATCACTCAACAAAACTCGTTAGCCTAAAAACACAAACACACTGTGAATATTCATCTTACCCATAGGTTATAACTAATTCACCGAACATGAAAACAATTGAAATAGTGTGTAGGATTGTCCCTGTTAACTTGTTCAAACCTGGTTCGCATCCTCGCCAACCTCATGAGAAGCCTCTTTTACAGCGGTGAGCCCGTCAGCGCTGAAATCCTCTAGTCTAATCTCGATTTTCCCCGCATCAATAGACAGCGCTGAATACTATAATGAAATTAATTTTTGCAGCGCATAATCTGCAAAAGCAATTGCACCACATATATTCCCCAAGTAGTTTGTAAGGGACAAGCCAGAATATTCACCTCCACACATTATGAAAACTAATTCATCAATTCACCGAGATCACTGCTTGAATACTAAGATCAACATTAGAGAGTGTAATCATGGTCAACTTGTTCGCTAATTTCTTAACACACCGCAAGTGCACAGGTGCAATTATGTATAATAGCAAGCAAGGTCATATTCTACAGAGATTGATTATGATTAATTACTACCCTAAAATGTCTTTCCGTATCTGAAAAACAAATGAAGATTGGTTTGGTTTGAGCAATGGAAAATAAATAAACTGGAAAGAAAATAAATCAAGCTGACAGAGATGCATTGTTAAATGTATTGTTAATATTCACTTTCATCAACTACAAAAAAGAAAAAGACATCACTTCTACATACAGGTAACAGGTACAAATGTAGAGAAATTCCATGGTTTGTTAGTGTCATTATACTACACAACAATACTACAAAAAGGAGCTCGTAACACCTGACTGACTAGCAATTGTCTCAGAAAACCTGAATCCCATAAACAATATCGATACAATACACTCATAGAAATAAGTGAATTTCTGCAATGGATCAATGCTTCACTTTTGGCCTATACACTTTGACAAAATAATATTGAATATGCTTATCGTTATAAGTCTACATGAACATCCAAATCAGTTTGTTCTCTCTTAGTACTGCAGCCATTGTTCATCATCATTCACATAGCAGCTATTCCGTCTTACCTTCTTCAGCCTCTTCTTGATCAGAAGTTTCGTCATCCTTCCTGTCTTGCTTCACTAAACTGATACTGCCTTTAGGTGTTTCTTTACATAACGATTCTGTTTCTTCTTCGTCTGTGTCTCCTTCGTTATTGTCCATGTATGCATACCTGACAAAGTTATGAAAAGATGATGCAAAATTGAAGGAGAGTAAGCTGGAGAAAGCCTAACAAAGATTGTGCTCGATATCTTTTTGTACATATTCATGAATTGGACAGTATTCCATTACAGGATTCACCTAAAGGGAATGGTGTTCATTCAGCTAAAATTGTAACACATACCTTTGGCAACTCTGCGATGGAGCCCAAAGATAGCAGATTACACAGAGCAAGGCAAATGCAAGAATATCCCAGAAAGCTGTGACAATCCAAGCATTCTGCCACCTTTCATTGAAGGGATCTGTTGCTTTGAAATAAACCTGCAGGAATCAGATAGCTCATACGTGACAAAGTGTTCTTATATAATACAATGTCTTTAAAACATAACTAATCACAGAGCATCATCTATGATATTTTCCACCTTCTGAAAAATCTTCTACACAGGCAGTACAGATACTGGGAGTAAGCTGGTTGTATAAGTTATGTCTCACAAAGAAATACTCGGAGTTTCAGAGATGAGTTCAACTAAGTTCACAGCATCCAATGGTTAAACTGTGTTTTAACATTATTTAAGGGGTGTCCATTCTCAAACTCATTTATTTTGCATTCCCACAGAGGAAAAAAAAGGATGGCAAGAGCCAAAGGTGAAGGCATGTACCTCATATCCTATCCACACGACTGAAGCAATAACAGTAACTGCTAGAGCGTTCGAGAATTTTCTGTATATCTCCAATTTAATAGAACTTCTTTTAGCCTGACAAAGGAGAACAGAGCCATAGTCAGCACATGGTATAAGCTAACAGGCATGGATAAAACTCAAGGAAAAGGCACAACTCAATCACAGAGTGAGAGTAACAAAAAAGTTCAATCAATAGGGATGTATACCTGTAGTTGCTCTAATGTTTTTGAAAGAGAAGTGAAAATCCACGAAATCAAAAATGCATCCAAAAATGCAACTGGAAGGACAAAAAACACTCTAACTCGTCCTGCTATGTCATTTATGCTTCCCACATACTCTGCAACGTTAAGCATTTCTGATGCCAAGAAGTAGGTGACTCCAACTAGAAGCACCTTTGTTGTTAGACCGCCAAGGGTTGGACGCACAACACCATAGCCCATAGCAACAGAAAGAATAAGAATGCGTGAAATAGTTCTCCTTATCGCTCCAATTGTCACAACCCAGGTTGTGATTCCAGCCGGCCTAGTTCCAGAGCTATTGAAGTATGCATAGTCAAAATACCAGAATGTCATCTCCAACAACCCAAGAGCAATAACAGAAGTGATGCAGTGTTGCAGCAGTAAAACGTCGTTCCAATGTCTAACATACTGGAAAACCCAGATGCCACAAAGTATCGCATAAGCAAGAGACATAAATACATAGAACTTCATCAGAGGGGCCATCCTACCAGGTAAAAAGCCAGTAGGGTTTCTCCACACTGTCCTTCCTGTTACCCTCAGTCCTTTAAGCTTTGGATCACACGTTATGAAGAATAAGTTGTACATTCCGGTGCTCTTTATGTTGACTTCTTTGTTCTTTTTCATATGTGCGGATAACATGTTTCCTCTAAAATACACACTGATAACAACCGGCCAGTTCCTATCAGCTGCTGACGGTGTTCTTATTACTTCTCCTTGTTTGCACCCTTCCAATTTGGCAAGATCCGGGGTACAACAGATCGATCTCTGCCCACCATAAGGAGATCCGCCAATATTATCGCGATCAGCTGCCTCAAAAATAACAACCTGAACCAACCCACCATTGTAGGCCAGAGCTGGGCGATGCTCAGCAGCTTCTTTACTCCTCCAGAAAGTTATGTTCTCGAATCTAAGTTTATATTCAAATTTCAATTAGAACAGAGTAACATTGCGTGTATCAGTATCACCACAAAGATCTGGTTAGAATTAGAAGATAACTGAAGCATTAGCAATTCCTCCACCTAAAAATTGAATGAGTTTAAAAGGAAAAGACCTAAATTAAGCGAATCAAAGATGCAGACGTATTGATATACACTTGGCAAGTTTGCTAAACGAATGAACTATCACTCAAGCATATACGATCAACATAAGCACACATGACATACGATTGAAACAAAATCAAGCCATTCTCCTACCGATTGTAGCTCAGCAACATAACTCAATTCTCACACACATTGCCCCAATGCATCACGTATAAACAGTACCAATGATAAAGATACAACAACTCCAATTTTCGTTTTCGTTCTTCAACACTACAACGTCATAGATTGAATGCCGACAAATGGCATAGATCTGATTGGGGATTCGAGTAAAGATTACCGGATGTAAGAGCGGGCGTGCTGGGCGGCGGAGGCGGCGATGCCTTCGCTGCCGCCGGAGAGGAGATAAGCGGTGCCGACTTCTCGGAATGGATCTCGGTGGTAGATGTGAATCGAGGCTTCAGTGAATCCAACGGCTGATATTAGTACAAAGAATACGAAAGATTTGAGAATGGCGGCGCAGCATTGATCCGAAGGGCTGCTGGCGAGGCCCATGGGGGAGAGATACAGGGGAGGAATACCCGGGGATTGTAGAGAGAGAAAGAGGGGAGATGGGGAGAGATCGGCGGGGAGAATTTGGTGGCTAGGTGGAGTGGTGATGCAGCAAGTAAGACTTCAGTATCAGTGTAGGCGTGCGTGCCACGCGCATGCTACGCACGTGAGGATCTTCGTTCGGTTTGGACAGGAAGGTTTTGTGAAAGATATGGAAGACCTAATGCTAATGTTTTTTTGAAGTGAACCTAATGTTAATGTTGATTAATTTCTCCTTAAAAAAATGTTAATTTTGAAGTTTATTAAAACGATATTACAGTTTTTTTTTATATAAAAAAAATTGAGAAATGAAAAAGGGTAGATTTGAATTCAATGAAAAACGATAGATTTAAACTATAAACCTAACTATTTACATAATGAAATTCCGTCTCTTGGGAAGCGGTGGGATTTACAAGGAGATATCTATAATTTAAAGTAGATGTCTAAACAATTGTAGAAATTTTATAATTATAATTTATGCTAAGTTTTGCTTAATACGCATCGACTACAGATTTAGACATGTGGCATCGATCGCAATGTAATATTGTAACCAAAATAAAAAATTTGTTAGTTTTGGTTCTATTCTCTTTATCTGTTTAGACAATAATATGTTACAATTACTTTTTTTTTTTTTACTGTGAGGGAAGGGGGAGCGATGGAGTTTGATCCTTAGATCTCATTGTTTATAGACAGGAGTTTGTACCGCTTCGTGTTCCATTGGGGACATATAACAATTAATTATAATTAACTGATCTCTATTTTTTGTGTCTTCCTTGCTACCATTACAACTTATTGATTCCACCGGTCGAGAATTATCGACGCCGCTCCTCCAAAAAAATCAAATAAAAATAAAGGCTCGTAATATAATTTATTTTTTGTGAGTTAATAACTAGTATATAAATTAATTAAAGCTAGCAAGAGTAGCATGCAATACAGTAACATTTTGTGACACAAGTGCAAAAATCGTTTTATTATGATCCCATAAATTTTATTTTGTGAGCGATAACGTTTACAAGCAGACATAAAATTAGAAAAAAAAACACAATTTGAAGTTGATATATGCATCGATGAAACTACGCCTGAGGTTGAAAAATTAAGCAGAAGAAGGGTCCTCTTTGATGATGAGAAACGACGGCGTTTGTAGGGATGAATCGTAAAGTGGCGGTGACAGTAACTCAGCTCCAAGGCCTATCTCGTTTTCTGGTACGTACAGATGACATGATCTTTCATAGATTAAGACATCATCGTACTTGGGTGGTGTGAGGCGGCGGCGGCGACGGCGACGGCGGTAGCACGAGGCTTGTTGGAGCTGGTTGATGAATCTGGCAAGTGGTGAGAGAGTGTACTGAGGCAGCTTTGATCTCTTCTTCTTTTGAACTTTGTTGCTGTCCCATATATCTTCTGCTTCTCTCTCCTCGCTCTCTGCATGCATCTCCTATTCTATTATTGGATCATTATTATGAAGCACTAGCTATATTTTCTCGACAAAAAGTAAACGTATTCTATATTTTATACAGCTGCATGATTACTAAAACTGGAAAATTAAAAGAGGGACCGAATACTCCCTCTTACCACTAGTTAATACTGCCATTTGTTGCATAAAAATATGCACGTTTTGCTCATATATACGCAGTAGGCTGATTGAAATATGGATAGTGATTAAGAAAATCATTTATAACATAAATTTAACAAGCAAATTAAATTCGTAAAATGCTCATATTTATTCTTTGACAATATTAAATTAATGTTAGACTTAATCAAAAGGGTTAAATAGGAGTATATTAATAAATAAGTTTAAAAAATCTTACTTGTATAGAACTACTATATATACATATATATGATACATTATTTTGTACATCTATCACCAACACTCTCTTTTTATAAAACTTGAAATTATAATGACTCGCGTTCCATCTACACAACAAACACACGTCAAATTTTACCTCATTTTTAGAATCAATTAATCCAGGACACATTAATTCATAAAACATAACCTCGAAAAATGAAAGCTTAATTAATAAACTCAAATTATACATAAAGAAAGAAAGAAAAAAAGAAAGAAACTTTTACCACCAGCTTCTTGCTTTATCTGGATGGTGGTGGAATTAATTGAGGGTTTGAAGCTGTCCCCACAGTAAAAATGATCTCCAACTTGAGTTGCACAATCATCACCAACAGTAACAACTTCCGATTTTACCTGTGGCTCTACCGATTTACCACGACTAATTACTGGGATAGCTAAAGCTGGCTCAAAGGTCAAATTTCCAAAAATCATCCCAATTTGACTAACTGAAAATGGCACAGTTTCATGCGCAATTGAGCTTGAAGATGAACTTCCCATAAATGGATTACTTTTTGCCTCCTCATTCACTGATTGCTCACGACAATTTTCATCTAAATCAACCTTTGATCTGCATGAGTTGCAAATTATCAGTTTTGAAGGGCTCAGATCCCGCCACGTCGACGACCCTATTTCATCATCAACCGTCAGTAATCATCCTTGAATTCATCGAAAAATAATCAATCATCTGCAGCATATATACTAATTCTAGCTCGAATTATATCTTGAAATCAATTAAGTTTAAATTTGAATGGAAAACATATTTAATTATTAGATGATTCGTACAGCAGATTAAATTGATGCTATATAATTACTAAAAATCACACATGCATAATAAAATGTACCGAAATTCAGAACCATGATAAACATTTTTTAAAATGACCATGAAGCAAAATTTCTTTCATTTTTTTTGCAGAGTGAAATTTTCAAATTGAAATATAGATGATATGTAAACAGATCTTGAATAGTTTCACTTACTAAAACAAGATGAATTTGTCTTAAGATTTATAAACGATTACCAGTAATAGCTAATTAGATATTCCTGAATGAAAAAAAATTGAAAAAAATGAAGGGAACTCACATGCAAATCCACATTTGGAACATGGCCGTTGCTTTCTCATGATTTTTGCTTTCAATTTGGAGTGAAGATATAATTTAATGGTTGTTTATTTTCTCCTAAATGAGAAAAATGGTTGAATTTGAAAGGTCACAACTGCAAGATCGTCATATATATAAAAGCATGAGATAAAATGTTATAATAAGAGTAAAAACTGGAGGTTACAACTCAGCATGTGAGTGGCTCACATATGAAATCCTCTAATTCGCTTATTACGTGGGATTTTTGTCTAATTTAACAACAAAATGAAGTAATTTTGCTAAAAATAAATTTAATTATAGTTTTAAGAGTCGAGCAAACGACAAAATGAAAGAAGTACTCCCTCCGTCCCACTATAAGTGGCTCAAAACTTTTCAGCGCGAGAATTAAGGAAAAAGTGTAAATTGGTTAAAAATGATAGGACCTACACTTTTTTTAAGTGTTAAATTTTTCAATGGGCATCAATTAATATCTGATATGAGCTGCCTGACCTTGCAGATTAATTGCTTTATGTGATGCAAAATCAGCATTTGAATATTATTGCTTTTGGATGCCTATAGATTTAGCTATATATATTTATAACTTCATGAAAAGTTTTAAATTAAAGACCATTTTTATATTAGGGCGCGTTTATTTTGATTGTAAAATTTTTATTGGAAAATAATAGATAAGAAAAAATGAGAAAATATTATATTTTTCTTCTGTTTTTATCATAGGTTTACTAGAGATGAAAAGATGAGAAAATATTGAAAAAGATTTTCAAACTCCTACCCTATGATAATATTATTCAACATTAGAGAAAATGAGTGAAAATAAGTTATTCAATAGAATATTTCACCTTGTCCGAAGAAATTTTTTTCCATCAAAGTAAATATGGGAAGAAAAAAAAACTCTCTTTTCTTTCTATCTTTTTTTTTTTGGTCTTCTAATAACGTTTGCCTCAAGTGCCTTACGATGGTGAGAGTGGAACTAAAATTCTTAAAATTCAAAATTTTCTAACTCGAATAAATTAACACAGAAAGAATAAGCTAGGAAGAAGAGAAGGCGAAGACTGCAGAAAAAGGAGGAAGAAAGCACGTGAATCAGTCCTTAATTTTATTAATTGAAAGGAAATAATTTGGTGAAGGAAGTAAAATAGAGATAAAACAAAATGTATTGTGAATTAAATATTGGAGGTGAATGCCAAATAAGAATAAATATGGTGTGAATTGCATGTAACCACCACTTATCCGCAATGTGTCATTTTCTATCCGCACACGAGATCCATAATCTTTGAATTCTGGCTTCATTCCATTTAATTACTACACTCGTAATCTCATTTTTACATGTACGATGCTCTCTAATTATGAGCCCTAAAGCTCAAAATTAGGTTACAGGTGGTTATACATTCTACCACACTATAATCAATTATAATATTGTAACTAAAAATATATCGCTATTTAATTCCATCTCTAAGTTTATTAAATTGTGGTTGTATATATAAAAAAGAAGGAAAAAGAACCTAAAATCATTTTTTTTTTTGAGAAGAAGGAGAGATATATTAATCATCAACACCAGAGTTCAAAACAACCGGAAACACCTCAGAAAAAGGTGAAGCTAGCAACATGAAAAGAAACAGCAAACTTAGCAAGCTTATCCGCCATGGCATTTCCTTCTCGTCGAGTCCAACTAAACGCACAATGCCTGAAATGGTTAGCTAAAGAAAGGATCTTTGTCGTTATGTCGCCAATATATGAGGGGTCCTTGTCTTGGTTGATGAGGCGCCAATAAAGCAGTTGGCGGCTGTCCGTTTCGAGAACCACATCGGGGACTCCCCTGTCCGCGCACATTTGTAGACCGCGAAGACCAGCTAAAGCTTCACCTTCCTCAGCTGTAACTGATCCAGTCATAAAATCATAGCAGCAGCCCCGGAAAGTGTCGTCCTTATCAGAGATAACAGCCCCAAAACCAGCTCCTGATCCATTCACAATCGCTGCATCGCATGACACTTTGACTTGAAGATCCCTGGTGCACTCCACAGATGTCGCCATTGTTGAGCTTTGAAAAGGAACTAGCAACTTTGGGCACAGCGCCCTCCTGGCAATAAGGAAACAGTCCTGGTGCGTCACCTCCTTGTTTTGAAACAGTAGCAAGTTCCTACCATACCACACCACCCACGCCACCGTAGCGAACAGATTGTGAGTTTCTCGATCTGGATTGCTGCGAATGCGCTCGAACCAGCATGAAATAGGAAGCACCTCTCCATTGCCGTGAGTTGGCAGTCGAAGGGGGGAAGTAGCCCATAAAAAAACCGCCCAATGACAATCCCTCAAAGCATGTTCAAGGTTCTCCTCATGGGCACCACATCTTCTACATTTTGGATCCACTTCAATCGATCTTCCCCTTAGTGCCATGGCCGTGGGAATCGCCCCCGCAAGACCACGCCACATAAACAGCTTAACTTTGGGTATAACTTCTAAACCCCATATCCAATGCCACAGAGAACAAGAGGAAGAGGAAGAGGACGCCACATTCCGCTTTGCAATATCACATGCCAATAAGTAACCAGATTTCACCGAATACGTGTTAAACTTACCGGTTGGCCAAAAAGGGGTGTCGTCATTGGCCATGGGGCGCACGAACTGTGGTAAACACGCTAACTCCCCATCCTGTACCATATTTGCCCATTTCTCCCAATCCCACTCATAATCATCAGCCAACATAACTTCTGATAAGGTTGAATCCTGCCAACCATCATTCACCCTCGCTGCACGATAATTACCAAAACCATTCGGTAACCAACGATCGATCCCCAAGCGAATTCTGCTCCCGTTGCCGACCTTCCAAGCAATACCTTCCAATAAGAGATCTCGACCTACTAACAAACTTTTCCGTGTAAAAGATGGGTTGTGCGGTTTGCTAGCTAGGAGGACATCGGTTCTAGGAAAATATCGAGCTTTGAGTGAACGACACAAGAGAGAATCACCACCGTGGAGGATGCGCCATGCTTGCTTAGCCAACATGGCTTGGTTAAACAAACTAATGTCACGGAACCCCAAGCCTCCTTCGCCCTTTGGTTGACACAATTTTTTCCAACTCTTCCAATGAATACGACGCTCATCCAATTTTTGCCCCCAAAAGAAACTCGCAGCAATACTGTTCAACCTTTGACAAATTTACTCGGGTAAAGCAAAGCAGCTCATAAAATAGATAGGAATCGACTGGAGTACAGACTTTATGAGAACAATTTTGCCAGCTCCCGACAAGAAACGCCTTTTCCAGTCCTTTGATTTTTTTCTTGTTCTGTCCACCAACAGCTGGAAGATTTCGGCCTTCGATCTACCCACCGTGCTTGGTATGCCCAGATATTTGCCATGTTGTGTCACACTCGTCACCCCAAGTTGTCTAGCCAAAGTTTCTCTCTTATTAGCGTCGACCCCTCCACTGAAATTGATCGCCGATTTCTCAAGACTAATCTTTTGACCAGAGACACCCTCGTACCTCCATAGAACTTCTTTGACAGTTGCTATCTCCGCTTGGTTAGCCTTCCCAAAGATGATGCAATCATCCGCAAAGAGCAGATGACTCACCCTAGGCGCAGAGCGACACATTCTCGCACCATGAATCAGATTGCTCGTCTCAGCCTGGCGCAGGAGCCCAGACAACGCTTCAGCACAAAAGAGGAACAGAAAATGGGAGGGCGGATCACCTTGCCTCAAACCTCGGCTAGGCTCAAAAGAGTCACCTGGAAATCCATTAACAAGAACGCGAAAAGGAACAGTGGTAACACATCTCATGATAAGGTTCACAAAGTTATTATTAAAGCCCAACCGACGCAACATAAGATCAAGAAAGCTCCATTCTACCCTGTCATAAGCTTTGGCCATATCCAATTTAAAAGCAAAGACGCCACTATCACGAGCCTTATTCAACTTCATCATATGAAAATTTTCAAAAGCCAGTAAAGCATTATCGGTAATTTGACGACCCGGGACAAAAGCAGATTGACTCTCATGGATAATATCAGTAAGAATAAATTTGAGGCGATTGGTAATAACTTTGTACACAAGCTTATAAACAACATTGCATAAACTAATGGGGCGGAAATCAGAAGGGACAGAGCATTTTTTCTTTTTAGGGATCAAACAAATAAAGGTGGAATTAATCGACGCCGGACAAGCGCCATTATTGAGCACACTCAGGACAAGAGGCACAACATCCTTCTTAGCCCGCGACCAACAAGAAGTATAGAAAATAACAAGCATACCATCCGGCCCGGGGGCTTTGAGAGGGGCCATCTGTTTTAACGCCTGAGCAACCTCCTCTTGTGTGAACGCGGTGGAAAGGCTGTTGTTCATATCTTCTGTGACAACAGGTTGGATGGAATCGAGGACAGACGTGGGATCATGGGCAGTCCCGACCTTGAAGAGCTCGCTGAAATGAGACTTGAAGACATCTTCCAAATCCTTAGACTTTCGAACGATAACCCCATCTGGTCTCATGATATCACGAATGTGATTGCACCTTTTCCGCCCTTCCGCTATCTTGTGAAAAAACCCGGTATTTCTGTCGCCTTCAGCGAGCCAATCAGCTCTTGATCTCTAGCGCCACATAACTTCTTCTTTTTTCAGTAAATCATCAATCTCTTCTTCAACAGCACGTTGTTGATCCTTTGTGGCTGCCTCCACCTGAGGTTTCTGAAGTTGTGCCAACTCCTTTCTTAACTCCACACATCTCTGCCGAACCCGCCCAAACTCCTTTTTTTCCCAATTTTTGAGCTCAATTCCCATAGCGGTAATTTTCCCATGATAATCATCAGTCGTCATCACCATATTGCCCGAATCCCAAAGTTTCTCACAAAGCTCCTTGCATCTAGGATCGCGCAACCACATCGCCTCAAACCTGAAAGGTTTCTGCCGAAAATGATCGTCATCCTCCTCACCATGATCAAGGGATAGAAGAATGGGACAATGATCGCTTGATTTTCGCAGTAAATGGGTCACCATGAAACCTGGGAAGACATCCATCCATGCAGCATTGCCGAAAACACGGTCCAAACGTTCTTGGATGTTGTCGTCCCCACTCTGATTATTGCTCCAGGTAAAGGGATCACCTTTGTAGCGCAGGTCAGATAAACCACACTCTTCCACCACCTCGCGGAAAGCAGTAATGCGATTATCCGGTTTAGCATTGCCACCCTTTTTTCAAAATGGAACAACGTCTCATTAAAATCACCCCCGCAAATCCTCCTATCATCCATCTGAGCAGCTAACATGCGCATGAGATCCCAAGAAAGTCCATGTTCAGCCATATTACTCCACCCATAAAACCCACAACAATCCCAAGAGGGGCGAATGCCATCTTTCACCGAGGCCAAGATATGATGGCTGGACTTTGATTTAATATCAATCAAACAGTTATCTGACCACAAAAGACACAGGCCGCCGCGACGTCCACCAGTCGACATCTCACAGCCCACAACAGCAAAATTATTCAAGCCAATAGAAGCAAGTACCTCAGACCATTCATTTTCACACAACTTGGTCTCCATAAGGAAAACCAACTCGGGGCACTTATGTTTGATAAGCCAAACAAGCTGCCGAATTGTCGATTGGTTCCCAAGCCCTCGACAATTCCAGAAGAGGTAATTCATTGTGCGCGGCGGGATTGCTCCGAAGCAATCTCCGCCGATGATGCAGTTGAGGGGAACACGGTGGCAACCAAGCTCTCCTTGTGACGTTTCTGGTCATTTTTGGAAGAGTCAGAGTTGCCCGGAAGGACGACATTCACCACCTCGCTGAAGTGTCGTTTTCCTGAAGACAAGGTTGAAAGGCTGTTATTGGGGCTTGGTGTTTTAGGTGTTGAGAGGGAAGATGACAGTGGGTTGCGGGAAAGACGGGTCCATTTTTTCTTTTGGATTGGGGATAATTTTCCAGATTTTTGATCTGGGGGTTGTATATGGAGGAGCTTTAGAAGGTCTTGTGTTGGAGTGAAGGGAGCGCTGGCTTGATCCATTATGAAGGTGGAACTAGAAGTTGAGTGATCTGTGGGAATGTTGGTTTTGGAGGAAGGTTCGTTAGACTTGGGAAGAGAGGGGTTGTTTTTTTGGTTTGAGATATTGATATTTCTCTGGTCTGGCAGAAAGTTTTCAGCTGTAGTAGTAGTCGGGTGGGGGATATTAAGGTTTAAGGTGGCTATTTGTGGTTGTGGTAAAGGATTTCCTGAGTACATGGGCTTTTTTCCAGGGTCAGTAGTGTTACTGTGGGTTTTGTTAGGTGGCGAGGGATTAAAGGAGAGGGGGGGTGGGCATGGACGTCGAGTGTTGGGTATGTTTGGCCAGTGTGCCTCCGAGTTTGGGTGTGAGTGAGTTGGCTGGGTTTGGTTATTATGGGGAAGAGAGCTTTCAATGACAGGAGGGCGGATGCGTTTGAGAGGGGAGGCTTTGAGGATAGGGCCATAGAGAAGATCATCAAATTGCTTTTCCAGATCATCATTATCTGTTTCCTTCTCACACACTCTAGTATGGTGTCCCATGATCCCACACTTGTAGCAAAAGATCGGTAGATTTTCATATTTGAGTGGAATCCATAGGTTTTTACCACCAAAGTAGATGGTGATACCACGTAACAGCGGAAGGGTGATGTCCAAGCAAACCTTGAAACGAGCAAAGCAACCGGCATAATTTGCTTCCGTGTCAATTTCATCTACTACTCCAATCTGTGCAGCTATATTTCTGAGAATAACCGGATTTAGGCAGCGCATAGGGAGATCATACGCCCTCACCCAAAAACTACATTTAGTAATTTGGATGTGTGAAGGTTGTTCCGATCCATCAAGAGGAGCAATAGCAAACAAATAACCATCAAAGTGCCACGGCTGCCTTTGAATAACCCAATTCCGATCTTCATGAGTTGCAAAGGAAAACACAAACAGATTTTTGCGCCATTCTCTGGCTGTGAACTCCCCCTTAGTTTTCCACGATTTCTTCATAATCTCAAGTAAGTGAAATCCATTCGAGGGTTTGGGACATATAAGGCGCCCCACCAAATTGTATTCAGCCACATCAGATTGACCTTCATCGGAATTCAAATCCATGCCTCTTTCTCAGTTCGCTCTTCTGCCTCTTTCTCAGTTCGCTCTTCAGGCCCCGAACCAAACCCATGATCCCTCGATGAACCTCCAAATTCCATACCTGCAAAAACACAGAAAAGAGAAAAACAAAACCCTACCAAAACACAGATCCACAAGCGAAAGGTTCAAAAGAAAAAACAGCGGATGGGCTAGAAAACGGGAAAAGATGATGACAAGAGACCGGAAACCCAGACGAGAAGGGCGACAGAAAATGCAAAGGAGAAACCTAAACGAATACTCAAGACGAGTGACAAACCCTAGAAGACTAGAGAACGGAAACCCTAGACGCCCTAGGGAACTTTTTCGTGAATACCTAAAATCATTGAAGGAACAGAAAAACCAACTATCTAATACTCCCTCCGTCCACGAAATGTGGTTCTAATTTGCCATTTTGATACGCCCATAAAAAGTTATTTTAATTTATTTTTAGTCTAATTTATGGATTTCCTTTTTCACTCACTAACATGTGGGATCCATTCTCCACTCACTAAATTTTTTTGTTTCCACTTTTCTTCATTTGTGAGCTTATTTCTCCACTCAATATATAAAAAGAATACAATTTTTTTAAAAGCTTGTGTCTCCCTCCCTTAGGACAACATTTTGTGGACGGGAGTGAGTATTACCGTCTAGTTTAGTATATGATCTATCACTATTCATATAAAAGTTTATTTTAATTATATTTAGTTTTTATGATTGATAAAATACATAACTAAATAACAGACACCACAAGAAAACAGAGATGGTGGGAGTAATGCAATCACTCCAAATATCAGCAAATAAGGTCTGCTTGGGCAGCCGTCTCCGGACAAGATCCCAAGCAGAGGAAGTCGAAAACTCACCGTGGCTCCTCAAATCCCAGTGCAGCGTCAATCAAATCAACAGAAATATCATGCAAATCATATAAATCATGCAAGCGAGTATCATCCCAAGCAAAGTTATGCTAGAAATCACAAACACGAGGAAAAGTGTGACCATCGGGATAACTATATGAGCTTAGGGGGTGATCCCCGAATCATATGTCATTTTTATACACTAACTTTAGTATGTGTTCAATTTTTGCACCGATTTCCGTTTTTCCCTAATTCGATCCTACGTGTCATTGACGTGAAATGTCGGCACAAGCTTCAGTATTTTTCGGTCGACGAGCAAAACATTGTGTTTTATTACAAGCTTTCCCTCTCTCACATTTGATTATTTACCTACTGCAGCCTCCCCACCTCATTTCTCACCACAATCATTACCTCATTCTCTCATTTTGATGAGGATGGAAACAAGAGAAATGGATGAAATAAGATAGTATGCCTAATTCGACTTCTAAGTTGAAAAGAACAAGAAATTGAGAACTCTATTATCAAACTTTATATAATCAAATTATCATCAACTCAAGTCTACATTTCTCTCCCTAAGATAGACTATTTATAGGCCCTAATACAAAGAAATCTTAATGCAAGAAATAAATAAAGAAGTCTCTAGAAATCACCAACATTAAAGAAAAGACTCTTCAATTTTTGTACTTATTGAAACGTCCATAACTTTTCGGATACTTGGAATTTGAAGCTCCACAATATCTTGATGGAAAGGTATTTGAACTGGCTTTCCCACAATTGACCGTTAATTATTTGGAGTTAAATTGAAGAAGTTATGATCAAAACATTGAAGGGTGGTCAAGCTGGCAGATTCTACGAATTTTGACCTCATCACATTTCTCTCCCACCTCCATCATCTGCCACTCCCGCTCGTCGCCGCCTTCTTCACCTCCTCAAACATTGCGGTGCCTCGACCCCCACCTCTCCCTCTCGCGGCCATCAGTCGCCGTCTCCGCCATCTGCAAAACCCCCTTCCTAGTTTTAAAATCTTCTACAATCTTCATCAGGCTCATAGCAGGGGCACAACAACTTTGATTTGATTTTCGCCAGGCTTATAGGATGCCATCCTACACCAAATTTGATTTTTTGGTTAATGTATTTGGGGATCTAGTGATTTTTATGGTTTGCTCTGTGTGTGCGTTGGTGGCCGGAGATGAAGGGAAGTCGATGACTGCAGGAGATGAGTTTAGCAATGGATGAAGTATAGGTCGCCGGAGATGAGTTTAGCATGTTTTTGTCTGTGTGTAAATTGATTTGGAAGACATGTCATTGCCACGTTGTTTTTTTAACATCACCGGAGAACAAATCAGTGCAAAAATTGAACACGAACTAAAGTTTGTGTATAAAAATGAAATTTTTTAAGTTCGTGCTAGATTTGGGGTAGTGGTGTGAAAATATTTTTCAACATTTTCTCATTTGTTCATCTTTTTTAAATACTCCCTCCGTCCCACTATAAGTGGCTCAAAACTTTTCGGCACGGGAATTAAGGAGAATGTGTAAATGTGTTAAAAGTGGTATGGTCCATATTTTTTTAAAGAGTTAAACTTTGTCATTTGTGGAAATAGGTCACTTATAGTAGGATGGCCCAAAATGGAATACAGACCACTTTTAGTGGGACGGAGGAAGTATATGATAAAAAAAAAGATAATATTTTCTCATCTTTTCTTATCTATCATTTTTCAATTAAATTTTTTTACAACCAAAGTAAACACACCCTAAGAGTTTATAAGTAGTTAAAGTGTTTGGATAATTAACTTTATAAATTAGAGAAAGAAAATCTTTGTTAGAGAAAGAAAATCGAAGAGAGGTGAACTTGAACTTGAACTTGAACTTGAACTTGAGAGGGTAAAATCAAATAGGCAGAATACTAACTGTCGAACAGACAAATAAACCAAATCGTCTTGTCCTAAACAAGAATTAAGCAATAAAACATACTCCCTCCGTCCGCCAAGATTATGTCACAATTACTATATCGGGCGTCCGCCAAGATTATGTCACTTTCCTTTTATGGCAATGGTCCCACCACCCTCTTTAATATTTTATCCTTACTAACACTCTTTATTTACAAAAAAACCACTCAAAATTCAATCTCAACCACTCATCTCATAAAGTGGTGGGACCCTTTCTCCACTACATCAAAATCATCACCAATTTTATTAAATCACGTGCCCAAGCAAATTGCCATAATCTTGGCGGACGGAGGGAGTAATGTAAAATTGTTTTGGTACACAATCTCGGATACTCTCGTAAATCGTGCTCACTAAAAAAATAAAGTGAAAGAAACTATTTATAGGGAAAATTAGTGCGTGGACCGCAGGCCAACATGCGGCTGGGTTCAGATTCCTCCTTAGAGTGGAGTATCCAGATTCACTCTTGAATAAGCCTTCTTGCACCAGGACTCTTTCTTCTGATCAGCTGCGCATTTCCCTCAAGACCTCAGTATTGCCCGAAGCAACGCCAAAGCCTTCAGATAGGTGTTGTGCATTCCCCTTGCAGTGTTGCCTGTAGCAATACTGAAAGCCTTTGTGTTAGTTCTGACAATGCCCTTGCATTGCTCACCGCTGCCCGGAGCAATGCCAAAAGCCTTCGGGTTAGTTCTTGGTATGCCTTCGCATTGCCCAGCGCTGCTTAGAGCAAGGCTAAAAGCTTTCAGGTTTGTCCTGGGCATTTCCTCTCACTACCTAGTGTTGTTCGAAAAAATGCCAAAAGCCCTCAGGTTAGTTCAGGGCAGGCCCTTGTATTTCAAAAAGTCTTCGAGTTAGCCTTGCATATTTTCCTTTGCATTGTCCAACGCTGCCCGAAACATTTTAAAAGAGAATGCGAGTTAACAAGGAAAGTTGAAAAAATAACCTAAAAAGTCGAGTTGATAGAACTTCTGCTGACAATAAGCTTTATCTTTAAAAATAAGTATGTGTGCGTGTTTTGGCTAAGCTGTAAGGAGTTAATGCCTAAGGCAAAAGATTTTGGGTTCGAGTCTCCTTTGGTGTGGCCTTTAAATTTCTTTATTTAATAATGTTAATTTATCAAAAAAAAAATTATGACCAAGTTGTGCAAAATATGGGATTTGACGTCAGAAAACTACTATAGATGACAACACCAAAAAGTAGTCATCTAAAATGGGGGAAGTTGTTGTAGTGGAGTAAAAGATATAGTCCCCATTTCAGGCGGGAAATGATAGGAAGAAAACTCATCAATTAAAGATGGTTGTTGAACACACCCCTATGGTTTAGCACTGACCCATTGCAAAGGCATGACATTGAACTGATCAGACTCTCACTAGGGTCTAACTCAAACTGGAGTACACTCTGAGACCGAATAACTCCAATAAACCCTATGCACATAATATAGGTGAGACTAACACCCACCCTTCCACGAGATGAAACAGAACAAATCCCCAAGGACTAAGACAAAGTGTAGTTATACTATTTAATCTCACTCAACTTCTTTAATCTCACTCAATTTTCTTAATCTAGGACTAAGACCTAAATATTACTAAATATGGGGACCATGGACACATGGCACTCCCACAAAAATATGCTAACTAGTTACATGGAAAATAATACTCTATAAAAGGTAGAACAAAAGACATCTCTTCAGTTTCATTGACACTACTATGGCAGTTGTCATTTTCCTACACTCTCTCTCATCTTTTGTGCTCTCTCGTCATAACAAACACATGCATGCAACACCAAAAAAATCTATCTCTCTCTCTTAACAACCCACGGTTTTTTCCATCTTGCACCTAGGTACAATGTACCTAGGTGCCCGATGCGCGACACGTGGCGATTCATCCATTTTCATTTTCTTTTTGTTTTTCCTCCCTTTTAACTCAACCAAGGTCCAATTTGGGTCCCACTCAATATTCAGATACGTATAATTCAATTTTTATGCTGTATTTATCATTTAATTTTTGTTATGTGAGTATTTCTTAATTTTGGGCTGGGCCCCACTATCCTAAAGCTTCCAAGAGAAGCTTGTCTTGACTATTCACTTTCACGCATCAAAAATTTCTCCCAACACAAACCATCGCGCTCTTTCGTCTTCGCTGTGATCCTGTCTGTGCTCTCGATCGCCGTCATTGGAGTTCAAGGTAGCCGAAATTGTTTTCCGGTCCCCGGTGTAAGGTGTGTGTGTGTGGTCATTCGCCGTCGCTGTCGCCCAGAGAAAGGTTCGTGCTCTTTCGCCTTTGCTGTCGCCGGGTCTGTGCTGTCGCGGTGATTCATGTTGAAGGTAGTCGTAATCTTGTTAGGGTCCCCGTAGTAGGCTCCGTTTCTGTGAGTTATTCTTTTACAGTGAGTTCCGACGGTGCCTCACTTTGGGGGTTTAGGAGAAAAATTAATTTATAACCAAATTTTTTTACTGCATGTCATATAAACAAAATGTTGAAGAACGTACAGATTATGCTGAGCTTAGATTATTGTATTTGAAGCATCCTTTGAGATATTTGACTGCATTTTGTCGAAAACTGCTTGTTTAAGGTTTGGAGATGTGAATTGGTGTAGGAATAACTTGTAATTTAATGTCTATTTAGGGGAATTTTGGTGATGATTGACTACAATTCATGTCTTTTCTTGGCTCAAGTATAAGAATACACTAATTTTACATATTTGTTGCATTTTCTCTGAATCTCAAAATGTAAACCCTTTTTTGATTGCATGTCTGAATTGATCGATGACTGTGTTGGTAGGTTTTGCTCATTTGTTTGAGATGACGAAGAAAACTAGAGCGAGAAAGGCTCCTGAGGAACAAGGTTTGAGCTATTAAGTGTTAGTTTTTGCTATAAATTGCTTGGGCTGAATTTTTCAGTTGATGTTTGTTATTTGTCTTGGTATGTGCTTGCATGATTGTTGTAGTTTGTGTTTTGGGGAGTATTCTAAGATATTTTGTATGAATTTTAGGGTTTCACTGTTTTATTAACTGTATATCCCAATTAGTCTTTTTTCTATTGAATTGTGAAAGTGATGGTTTTAAAATTGTCACATTTGAGACTTTTAGATTCTTTGTCGTTTTCTTGAAATGCAGTGGTCCCCTTTTGGCCTTTTTCCTAATAAAGCATCAAATATAAATGGCATTTATTTGTTTGGGTAAGGGAAAATATGTTTGTCAAACCATGTCACATATATGCCGAAATGAAATGTTTTTATGACGAATAGTCTATGGTTTGGTGTATTAACTATAAAACAAAAGGGAAAGGGGAATAACAAAGAACAAGAAGCTAGGTAATATATATGTTCTTGAATGAGGAATTTATATCTCACAATTTTGGCGGTTTTCTTCTTGGCAAAGTGTAATCCATCTAAGCCATGTCTAAAACTTCTTGGCCTTGCTGTGCTTTCATTTCACCATTCTGTACATAACCCGGTTTAAAACTGATCATATCTTATTTCAAGAATTTATGTTTAATTATTGAAATCATAAATTTAATTTATATTTGTTAAGATTGTAGTAATTAATTAACCAACCTTAGCAATGGTGGTAGGGCTAGAAATATGGATGAAAGTTAGTTTCCTATTAATATTTCCTGCAATCAATCAGATAAAGCCAATGCTTGATCATATATAATTAATGAATTAATTTCCCTCATTCTTGAGTCAAACCAAATATATGTTGAAATTCTAAATAGTGTGTTGCATTGAATTATCTCTGAAATGAATGATTAGAACTAATTGTATTAATTATATTTTTTTGGGTTTATCTTTTCTGATTGATTCTTGCTATATTCAAGGTTGATGGTAAACCCTTTTTATTACCTTGGTTGAATCTGCTTATCCCATCTGCCAAACATCTGTGTGATTTTTTGACCAAAATGGTGATGATTTTTTTATCTTTATATGTAGTAGATCTTTACATATATTAATAAATGAGATGTAATTTGTAGAAGTGTTTGCAAACCTGCCACATCCTCAAATTCTTTGGTTGGGTGTGTTTAATGAACTGTTTTCTTTGGTGTATTGAAAGAGTATTTGTTGGAGTTGGTGCAATTAACTGAAATCAATTTCTGTGTGATTTTTTGACCAAAATGGTGATAATTTTTTTATCTTTATATGTAGTTGATCTTTACAGATATTAATAAATGAGATGTGATTTGTAGAAGTGTTTGCAAACCTGCCACATCCTCAAATTCTTTGGTTGGGTGTGTTTAATGAACTGTTTTCTTTGGTGTATTGAAAGAGTATTTGTTGGAGTTGGTGCAATTAACTGAAATCAATTGCTGTGTGATTTTTTGACCAAAATGGTGATGATTTTTTTATCTTTATATGTAGTTGATCTTTACAGATATTAATAAATGAGATGTGATTTGTAGAAGTGTTTGCAAACCTGCCACATCCTCAAATTCTTTGGTTGGGTGTGTTTACTGAACTGTTTTCTTTGGTGTATTGAAAGAGTATTTGTTGGAGTTGGTGCAATTAACTCAAATCAATTGTCATGGGGTAGGTGAACATGTTTCACATGTTTGTTTTGTAAAATCTGTGTAGGTGCTCATGTTTCTCAGCGAAGTTACCCGGGTTTGTATCTACGACGTATAAGTCAGCTTTTAGACTCGAACAACATGGATAGATTTAGGAATTCTTGTTTTGGCCGTTTGTTAGATCTGGATTCTTGGAAATTCCAGGGGCAGCTGTTGTATTTGATGTACTCCGCCATCAATGTAGAGTCTTTTGCTATTAGAAGAATATCTTTTAGGCTATGTGGGCTGGATGCAGAGCTCGGTCCCCTCGAATTTGGGGTAATGACAGGCCTTAGTTTCAAGGGGTGGGAAGAGCCCCTGGCAACCTCTGAATTTTTTAAACGTCATTTCAAAGGGCAAACAAGAATGTTTTTTAACCAAATCTTGGATGCTTTTGAAAGTCATTGTATTAAAAATAAAGGGGCAGATGTGGATTCCTTACTTTTTGCCTACTTAGTGGTTGTTTTTGGCATTTTATTGATTAGACATAACACTAGTAAAAAGATAGAGCTCCGGTTCATTCACTTAGTTGATGATGTAGACAAATTCACCTCCTATCCTTGGGGGTTGGTGGCATATGAATGCCTTGTTATCCTTTGTCACAATGCCAAAGCCCAGCTGGATTATCATAGTCAAAGGCAGCTTCGTCCAACATGTGACGCGGCCGGGCTTTGGTATGTCTTGCAAGTTTTTGCTTATGAGCTACATCCGAAGTTTGTGGATGTAAGCTGTGAGGTAGGGGTCAACGTACGTGACCGGAGTCCTCGCTTGCTCCGATGGATTCCCTGTACAAAGACCCTGAAATTGAACCCTATTTTACCCCTGCTCATGCTTCGGAATTGGTAAGTAACAAATTAATAGAGTTGATTATTTGTTGATTATTTTTTTAAGAATGGTTATTAATTATTGTTTTCATTTGAATGATAGGCACCGATGAATTTCACCCCATCCGAGAGGGTTTGGTGTGAAAACCACGGACTGTACCCTAACTAGAGTTGCGAGGTGCCGAGTGCTGATTTGCTTGTCACCATCAAATACAAAATCAACAATTCTTCCAAACCAAGATCACCCAAGGAGCAACCACATCCAAAAGTGGATAAGTTAGTGCTTGGGAAAAGGAAGACAAGAGCTACACAGCGGGTGCTTGAAAGACCCGAAGACGAGGAAGCATTTGAGCGGCTGATCGAGTTGGCAGACACCCAAACAACACAAAAGACTAAGGGGAAAAAGAGTACACCCCGAAAACATGTTCCACCTCATCAAGGACATGAAGTAGGGGCAGGCACTAGCAAGAGAGGTCAGACAAAGAAAAATGAAGAGTGTGACACTCCTTCATATCCCACATACGACCAAATGGAAGAGGTAATGTATAAACCCCAAGTTTAATAGATTTTTATGGTTTTCAAAGTTTAATATAAGCTGAATTCTGCCTCTTTTTTGTGTATCTAATGTGTAGTTTCTGGTGATTGCACGATCAATGCAAGCCACCCTCACTTCTATGAACGACCGTCTCGGAAATGATAAATCGGCAAACGTTATCAATGCGGGAGTTCAAACAGAATGGTCGCACACCGTTGTAATAGATGAAGCTGATGTACCAGATGATGTTTGCCGAGACGATATCCCGCCGCCGAAGGGGAATGCCTTCGACCTTGGTGCAGACAACATACATCGAGAACCTACACCCGAGCCTAGTTGTTCACAGGTGGATGCCCATCGAAATGAATGTTTAGCCCTAGTTACAACGTCCGAGCCTACTGATAAAGTGGACGAGATGGTTGAGAAGGAGGTGATCGATGTTGAGTTAGTTCGTGATTTGCCCTCACCAAAGGCACAAAGAAAGTCCAAAAGAAAGAAAGCCGCCCCCGCACCTGTCTTCAGTTCCACCGACGATCCTTATCCGATGCGCCTTGCATCGAATGAATGGATAGACAAGTTTAGGGTGTGGTATGAGGAAAATGTTGAAAATCCAAGGTAAACTAACATGTTGATGTGATTTTATTGGAAATATGAAATCCCATTTTCACTTATATAACTGACTGCATTCTATTAGTGTTTAATAGGTCGAAAACATTGAAGGGTATGCCCTATGTTGGGCCAAGGCAGGCATGGTGGTTCTCTGAGCTCTGGAAATCCAATGGTTGGTCTTCGCAGAAGTAAGTATCTCAGTTTGTCCCTTTCTTTGTTAAATAAAACCGCTAAGGCTTTCCTTTTGCAAAATGGTTTTCGTGGAACTAAAATAGTTCATTGTATGGTTATCTTGCTGGAAAGTTCATTATTGGATGATTTGTAGACGTGGGCGCATGAGACTTTGGATCTGTACCTGGAGACCATGTTATGGTTGCGTATTAATACAAATTAAATGATAATATAATATTATTTTGCTATTATATCCCTCGGAAGTTTACCTAATCCAGTAGGTGTCTTCCTCGGCCTTTTTTCGGCCTCTCCCAGTGCCGGCTAAGCCTAGTGTTTGTAAACCTCCGCTTCACCGGAATCACGGGATCGTGGACTGCATTAGAAGCATCCGCTATGGGAATTTGCACCGAGGATCGTGTAAACGTCGAGGCTACTAGACCTAACAGAGCCTAAAAGATATTCTTCTAATAGCAAAAGACTCTACATTGATGGAGGAGTACATCAAATACAACAGCTGCCCCTGGAATTTCCAAGAATCCAGATCTAACAAACGGCCAAAACAAGAATTCCTAAATCTATCCATGTTGTTCGAGTCTAAAAGCTGACTTAGTAGATACAAACCCGGGTAACTTCGCTGAGAAACATGAGCACCTACACAGATTTTACAAAACAAACATGTGAAACATGTTCACCTACCCCATGACAATTGATTTCAGTTAATTGCACCAACTCCAACAAATACTCTTTCAATACACCAAAGAAAACAGTTCAGTAAACACACCCAACCAAAGAATTTGAGGATGTGGCAGGTTTGCAAACACTTCTACAAATCACATCTCATTTATTAATATCTGTAAAGATCAACTATATATAAAGATAAAAAAAATCATCACCATTTTGGTCAAAAAATCACATAGCAATTGATTTCAGTTAATTGCACCAACTCCAACAAATACTCTTTCAATACACCAAAGAAAACAGTTCATTAAACACACCCAACCAAAGAATTTGAGGATGTGGCAGGTTTGCAAACACTTCTACAAATTACATCTCATTTATTAATATATGTAAAGATCTACTACATATAAAGATAAAAAAATCATCACCATTTTGGTCAAAAAATCACATAGATGTTTGGCAGATGGGATAAGCAGATTCAACCAAGGTAATAAAAAGGGTTTACCATCAACCTTGAATATAGCAAGAATCAATCAGAAAAGATAAACCCAAAAAAATATAATTAATACAATTAGTTCTAATCATTCATTTCAGAGATAATTCAATGCAACACACTATTTAGAATTTCAACATATATTTGGTTTGACTCAAGAATGAGGGAAATTAATTCATTAATTATATATGATCAAGCATTGGCTTTATATGATTGATTGCGGGAAACATTAATAGGAAACTAACTTTCATCCATATTTCTAGCCCTACCACCATTGCTAAGGTTGGTTAATTAATTACTACAATCTTAACAAATATAAATTAAATTTATGATTTCAATAATTAAACATAAATTCTTGAAATAAGATATGATCAGTTTTAAACCGAGTTATGTACAGAATGGTGAAATGAAAGCACAGCAAGGCCAAGAAGTTTTAGACATGGCTTAGATGGATTACACTTTGCCAAGAAGAAAACCGCCAAAATTGTGAGATATAAATTACTCATTCAAGAACATATATATTACCTAGCTTCTTGTTCTTTTTTATTCCCCTTTCCCTTTTGTTTTCTAGTTAATACACCAAACCATAGACTATTCGTCATAAAAACATTTCATTTCGGCATATATGTGAAATGGTTCGACAAACATATTTTCCCTTACCCAAACAAATAAATGTCATTTATATTTGATGCTTTATTAGGAAAAAGGCCAAAAGGGGACCACTGCATTTCAAGAAAACGACAAGGAATCTAAAAGCCTCAAATGTGACAATTTTAAAACCATCACTTTCACAATTCAATAGAAAAAAGACTAATTGGGATATACAGTTAATAAAACATTGAAACCCTAAAATTCATACAAAATATCTTAGAATACTCCCCAAAACACAAACTACAACAATCATGCAAGCACATACCAAGACAAACAACAAACATCAACTGAAAAATTCAGCCCAAGCAATTTATAGCAAAAACTAACACTAAATAGCTCAAACCTTGTTCCTCAGGAGCCTTTCTCGCTCTAGTTTTCTTCGTCATCTCAAACAAATGAGCAAAACCTACCAACACAGTCATCGATCAATTCAGACATTCAATCAAAAAAGGGTTTACATTTTGAGATTCAGAGAAAATACAACAAATATGTAAAATTAGTGTATTCTTATACTTGAGCCAAGAAAAGATATGAATTGTAGTCAATCATCACCAAAATTCCCCTAACTAGACATTAAATTACAAGTTATTCCTACACCAATTCACATCTCCAAACCTTTAACAAGCAGTTTTCGACAAAATGCAGTCAAATATCTCAAAGGATGCTTCAAATACAACAATCTAAGCTCAGCATAGTCTGTACGTTCTTCAACATTTTGTTTATATGACATGCAATAAAAAAATTTGGTCATAAATTAATTTTTCTCCTAAACCCCCAAAGTGAGGCACCGTCGGAACTCACCGTAAAAGAATAACTCACAGAAACGGAACCTACTACGGGGACCCTAACAGGATTACGGCTACCTTCAACACGAATCACCGCGACAACACAGACCCGGCGACAGCGAAGGCGAAAGAGTGCGAACCTTTCTCTGGGCGACAGCGACGGCGAAAGACCACACACAGAGCTTACACCGGGGACCGAAAAACAATTCCGGCTACCTTGAACTCCAATGACGGCGAGAGCACAGACAGGATCACAGCGAAGGCGAAAGAGCGCGATGGTTTGTGTTGGGAGAAATTTTTGATGCGTGAAAGTGAATAGTCAAGACAAGCTTCTCTTGGAAGCTTTAGGATAGTGGGGCCCAGCCCAAAATTAAGAAATACTCACATAACAAAAATTATATGATAAATACAGTATAAAAATTGAGTGGGACCCAAATTGGACCTTGGTTGAGTTAAAAGGAAGGAAAAACAAAAAGAAAATGAAAATGGATGAATCGCCACGTGTCGCGCATCGGGCACCTAGGTACATTGTACCTAGGTGCACGATGGAAAAAACCACAACCCACAAGCACGTACACACATGCACAACACAAATACACCGAGAACACATTTTTCTTCGTCTCCGGCGATCGCTGACGCTCACTACAAGAATATAAGGGTTTTAGCCACACATAATTTGTGACACATAATTATGTGTGGCAATATACCCACACATAATTAAATATGTGTAGGTAAATTCATTAGACAGTTTTAAATAGTTAATGACATTTAATTATGTGTAGGTAAAAATATTTAGTCACATTTATTTTTTTATTTTTTATTTTTCGTTTAACTCTTAATATATTTAATGCTGACGTGGAAGTTTTAGCCACACATAATTTGTCACACATAATTATGTGTGGCAAAATACCTACACATAATTGAATATGTGTAGGTAAATTCAGTATACGATTTTAAATAGTTTAAGACATTTTATTATGTGTGGGTAAAAAGATTTAGTCACATTTTTTTTATTTTTGATTTTTGTTTCTCTTAATATATTTGGCAAACAAATTTCTCAATCAGAATTAAAATTAATTTTGCAAATATGAAACTTAGAAAATAAATATGAATTTAATATCATTTAATAAATATGAATTTAATAATTTTATTTAAAATTGTAAAAAAATGGATTATCATTTAAATAAAAATGATTAATATTTATTAATCATTTAAATATTTAGCAACTATAAATTTATTTGTTATAAATAAAAAATTTAGTGACATTTTGACGGTATTTTTCTTAGTTTTGTTTATTTAATGAAGTTTAATTTTAAATTTGTAGTGCTGACATGGAAAATTAATCAAAAAAATTTAACCACGTATAATTATTTTCATTTTAGCGCCATTTACCAAAAATCCCTCTAAAAAACCTATCTACGAAACTCGGCAGTTTATCCACAATCTTAGTGGAGTTTAGATTGCCAATTCCTCTCCTCCATTAGAATCCCCACTACTCGTCCTCTCCGATTTTATCAATTTCTAATTTTTCTTTGATGTTCAAATTTTAAGGGCGTCGTCGCGACCCCAACTGCGACTCCGACTCTCAACGCCGCCCCTCCTCCAACACCTATTGTAGCAGCAACCACAACGGAGAAAAGAAAAAGGGGAAGGCCTAGAAAGAATAGGAAAATCGTTGCGCCCGAATTATTATCTATTACTATCTATCTGTATCTATTTATTTCAATGAAGTTATTAATGATATACAGGTTGAGAGGAACATAGACTTGGTCTATGAAGGTGCAAGCATAGGATTGATGGTTTGATTTTTCTCAATCTGTGTATAATGGTGGCTGCCACGTGTTGGGGTAAATCAAATTTTGGGATAGTAGTTCTTTTGACTTTTACCTATAATTCTTTAATCTTTAATTTTCTATCTATGTTGTTGGATATTGTCTGAATTTTTTTTTTGAATTACTCTTTGAAATTTTGGCAAACAGGTGGTGGGGTAGTATATGTGTGTAGCAGATTGAGCAGGTTGTCGAAGAGCCTAAATCAGGTTTTAATTGTATGATTACTATCGTTAGCATTCTTCAATAGTACATTCTTATGCTTGCCTCTCTTTTTTTGTTTCAAATTACGTTTATATGCTTAGTTGTTCGCAATTGTATGCTCATTTGCATCTAATATGTGGTATGTCTGGACTACCATTAACCCCCTTTCCTTTATTAAAACATACATATTGAGATGTTGTAATTTGTGGAATTATTCTTCCTTTTTCTGATTATCTCATCAAACTATAACATAATTAGTGTTCTAGCATATCTTGTTTTACTCAATTATATGTTTTATGTTACAGTTTCTTGTAGGAATATATTTTATACACATGACATGGCAATAACTTTAAGAATTTTCTTGTATATGCCTTTAAAAAGAATTTTCTTGTATTAAGTATAATTATATTTGATTCCAAATTTTCTACGGCTCTCATATGATTACATTAGATTTGGATTATTTTTTGTATAGTACTGTACTTGAATAACATTATGTTTCTATTATCTTAACAGGAATAAATGAAGCACTTGCTTATATAAAGTTGGGACCGTTGAAAAGTTGCTGTCAGGAGCTCAAAAAAATTGTAATTGCTTAAATTAAGTGTGTAGTTAGTTAGAGTTATAACTTTTTTTGTAGTTCTCGTCAAAATATTATGTAGTTTAATTTTATTGAATATTGTTAAGTTTTTAAATTGTAATTGCTTAAATTAATGTATTCGTCATTTGTATTTTGTAATTTATCATATTTGGCTCATATAATGTATGATAAGATATATTATATTTATATGAAAATTGTGAGAAAAAATATTGTTCGCATAATGTATATTTTACCCACTCTTAATTATAATATTTAATAAATAATAACATTTTTATCTAATATTTAATTATTGGAAAAAGAATTATCTACATAAATTATAAGATTTACCCACACATAACATTTGCCACGTGTAAATGCCACGTCATTTCCACATCATCACTACATTATATCTTTTCCCACACATAAAATATATTATTCGTGACATATATATGTGTAAGTAAATGTTAGGTGATTTACCCACACATATACAGATGTGTGGGTAAAAACCTTTCTTTACAAAGTTTTACCCACACATGTTGACATTTGACTTATATGTGGGTAAAAATGTATAGTGACACATAAATATACTTTTAGCCACATATCCATGTGTGGCTAAAACCCTTAAATTCTTGTAGTGGCTCTACTTTTCTTCAATTGTTACAAGGGAAAAACCCGCCCATGGCATTATTATTAAAGTTGATAAATCAAAAAAATATGGTATGTAAATTTTTATATTTATTTATTGAAATAAGTATAATTCATAATATATATATTATAACAAATTTTATTATTATAAAAATAATAAATATAAAAGTGACTCACAAAAAATTATAGGGAGCCAAGTAAATAAAATTTCTGATTGTACATTGTTGTGACGCCTCTATTATAATAATTGAAGATTCCAATTAATAATGTTAATCACCAAGGCTTGAGGTCCGCAGCTAGGCCGGCAGTCCAATTCAAAACCCTCTCACCATGCTTCAAATACACCCCCTTTTGATGTGGCAGCTTCCGTGCCAAGCCATTCAAGATCTGGTGGAATGCGTCGCCCGCCTGCGCCGGCTGAGGAAACAACATGGCCTGCTTCATGGAGGGATTCGCCAGCAACCTCTGCTTCCGCAGAATGATGTCGACGGGGATGGATGTGAGCAGGGTGTCCAGGTAAGGCACGTCCTTCTCGGCCACAAACACACCTATCTCCTCCCACGGAATGGCGTCCGCGAACGGCAGCACAATGTCGTCGGCAATGATGACGGGGATGCACCCGAAGACCACGGCCTCCACGAGGCGGGGGCTCCACGGCGCCCATCCCAGAGGGCAGAGACAGAAAACGGCGCGCTGCATGTCTTGGTAGTATGTGGTCGGGTGCTCCGTCGAGATGTCGAAAAGTGGGTTGTTCTTGAAGTTCTCCCAGATGGACGCACGAGCGCCCCTCGCATAGTAACCGCCTTCGGGGTCGTTATCGGTGTCGTAAAAGAGACCTCGGAAGTAGACGAAGATGGACCTGGGCGTGTGAGGTGGGATCAGCTGCGACATGATCCTCTCTGGCGGCGCATACGGAGGTATGGTTATCGAACCTTCGTTCAAACAAACATGGTACCGTTGTCCAAACGTCTGGACCAACGTCGACCGCTGCAGCAACGGAAGAATCCCTCTCTCTATAGCTCTCTCTTCCTACAAACGCAACATATTATTAAATTCATCGTATATAAGTATGTACTTAATTAACTAATTACTACTTGATAATGAAAGCAGGCTCCAAAATCATGGGGCACGAGGAAGAAGTGGTCGGCTCCTTGGGTTCGATTCCAGTAAGGCCAAGTGGTGGAGATGAAGTGGATGGCGCTGCGCATCATTCTGGGCGACTTTATGGTCATGGGCAAGCCGTTGGGGGCGAGGTCACAGGTTTGGTAGACGGGGGTGTAGAACCAATCAGCTTGGTCGGGGTTGGTGGTTCGGACAAGGCTGCTTAGGAGGAAACGGTGCATGAATATCTCAGCGGCGAACATGTGTGTGAGACACCGTGGGTCTTTCTCCACAAGCTTCTTGTTGTATTTGTTTGGGAGTTTGTATACGAACACTTTCAGTCTTCCCACTGGATTGTCATCAAGAACATCTCCAGCACTTCCTACCTCACCCATAAGTATCATTTGTTTTAACTATTACAAACTCAATGGTATTGCATCATCAATCTCATTTTTCAAAAATGATTCACAAAGAGGATTCTTGGACAATACAATCTTGAAAAAGGTTCGTAATAAAAATGTTCAAAGATTAATACTCCTTTCGTCCCACTCGATATAAATGGGCACGGAGAATAAGAATACTTATTTAATGTGTATAGAATAGATAAAGACTACATACTATATTTTTAAAAAATATTATTGTAAATGAGACAAACTAAATAGGAAAGAGTGTCACTAAAGTGGAACAAAAGAAGTAATCATGTTCGCATTCTCTATTCTAGGTAATATTTTTATGTGTCGGTCTCATCCGTGGGTTGTGTCATATTATTAGAGTAATTATTTTAATAATATTTTTTTAAAATAAAACATTACAATATAATAAACTCTAACTAATTAAACAAAAAATTAAAGATTAAAAAAATACTCCCTAATTATGGAATAATAAATTTAAGTTAGTAATTAATTACTATAAACTTGAAAATTCGAAATGATCAAGTCATAATTAAGAATGACAAAATTGAAGTAAACACAAGTATATATAATTAGAATTGAAGAAAAAAAAAATAGACGAAAAATGATATACCTGAAATCCTCTCAGTACGGGGACTGCGGTCAATCCCCTCCACGCCAAGAATGGCCGTAATTAGAGCTAGAAGCCAAAAAATACACATTGCCAACTCTAAAAATAAGAGATTAATGAAGAAAAGGGGCAGGGATTTATGCAGTTTAGGATTATGTGAGGAATTAATCACATTCTCTTTCTTCACTTCTCTTACCATTTCAAACACAAACTTTCAGGGAAAAAAAATATTGAAAATTTTAATATTAACGTTAAAAAATTGCACGTGTTCCTGCTTATATAGATTTAATTTAATGTCGTTAAACACATTTATATTATGTTTTCCAAAGAAACATCATGAGCCGCATAAGGGAGGAGTTTTTTTACCTCCAAATTTTCTTTCTCCTCTCACTATTTTCCTTCAAATTTTTTCTCTTCTTTTTTCTATTTGAATCTTTTTCAAAAAATTGTTAACTTTGATTCATGAAAAAATATTTAATAATGTTAAATTAAAGATTACGAGAAGATCTTTAATTCTATGTAAAAATTATATAAAATAAATTTGAAATGAATAAGTTATTATCGTTTAAAGTGTCAAAATTAATTTTTGTTTCCTCCCATTTACCTCTAACGTTGAACATCATACTACTATATTTCCATTGTATTTTTGTTTGTTGGTGAAAAAAAATAAGTAGATGTCATTTTTTCCTTTCAAAAAAGTTTACATAGTTGTTTAATTGTAATTATTTTAAATTAATGCAGTTTTTAATGTATGAAGGATAAGGAAATTTTGTATTAGTTTTAATATGAATTTGTAAATAAAAAATTATTTATATATCCTAAAATTAGATTTTAAAATATTATGTAGATTTATTTAGTTATGAGAATATTTAATTATTTATATTAATATATTTGTTGTTATATTTTTCTTGATTTTTAATTAGTTTTGAACTATTTAAATATGAACTTTTTTTCTTGAGGGAAAGGGGAAGAGAAGAGAAAAAGTTCGGTGCAAAGGGTAAAACATCATAAATCACGAAAATAGCTGGACTAGATAAAGCAAACTTGGCATTGGCATTTCCTTCCCGCAATTATACAATTTTTAATTATAATACAATTATACAACTTTGATTTTTAAGCTGTCAAAATTGTTATATTAAACCACCACTGTTAATTTTGTTATATTGATTGCTTAATGTTATTTACTCAAAATGAGATTGATTTAAATTATTTGTTTTACTATTTATATATAAATGTAATTATTATTATTATTATTATTATTATTATTATTATTATTATATTCAATTATTATTATACAATACTCATTAAGTTGATAATATTGTTATATATTATACATTATCTTAAATCAAATACTAATATTTAAATTAATATAATTTTTTTATTATAAATTAATCTAACTTATAAATAATGATATTTAATAATTTTAGATAATTTAATAAATAAATAATCGAGAGGGCGTACTAGTGTAAAGTAAAAGAGTAAATACAAATACGGAGACCGAAGAACAGCATTGTAGAAAGGTTATATATTCATACCATATACATATATATGATTGGGTTAAAATAAAAGTGATTTTTTAAGACAAGAATTAGTACGTTCACCAATGTGATGCACGGTGAGCATCAAAATTGAACAATATTTTAAATAAATAAATATAAATATTAAATAAAATTAAAATATAAATAACTTTGAATTAATAAAAAAAATCTAGATCAATTACTCAATCAAGAACTTGAACCTAAAATTATTTTTCAATACTTGAAATACCATTTATATTTTATTAATTAATGATGAGTATATATAATTATATAAATTCATCAAAAATCAAAAGCAAGCGTGTACTAATAAGTATCAGTTATGTATCATATAAATATTTCAAAATGTATATAATTAATCATCTATTTGCATATAGTTTGATATATTTTTTTGAATGAATATTCAAATAATATTCATTCAACCATTTTGTTTAAAATAAAATTCATTGAGCCTTCGGAACATCCAATGGATGAACCATCTATGTTATACTCCATCCATCAACAAAAGAACTTTATAGGAGAGACTGACACGAGTTTTAAGAAAACAGTTGTTGAGTTTATTGAGAGTAGGGCTGTAAACGAGTCGAGCCGAGCTGAATACTAGTAGGGTCGAGCTCGACTCGTTTAAATATTCGGATGTTCGAGTTCGACTTGAGCTTGATTTGAGCTTTAATTTTGTTGATCGAGTTCGGCTCGTCGCCCACTTGCCGATCTCAAGCCCGGTTCGAGCTCGGCTCGGATGAGGCTCGATAATGTCAAATTCTCGAGCTCGACTCGTTAGATGTTCGTATATATGATTTTCGAGCTCAAATTCGTTATAAATTTAGGAAAAACTTCTTAACTAATATGTTACTCGAGCTCGAGTTTGACTCGTTTAAGGCTCGTGCACTAACTCGATTGAAGGTTCGCAAACAGGCTCGCAAACATGTTTTACGAACAATCAAATACGAACATATTCGAGAGCTCAACAAGCCAAGTACTGTCAGGCTTGAGCTCGAGCTCGGCTCTTTTACTATCGAATCAAGCTCCGAACGAGCCTTTTTTTAGCCGAATTTCAAATAGCTTGCAAGTAGTCTTGTAAATGCTCATTACCAGCCCTAATTGAGAGTAGAGAAAAGATTGTTGAGTGTATTGGGAATGATGATTGTTTTAATTAGTATTGAAAGTGGTGAAAAGGTGAAAAATATAGGTAAGTGAGATGTTTATAAGTGGTGGGGTATAGTCCAAAAATAGGTAGAATGTGCTTTTGTTGACGTCTCAAAAAGGAAAAGTAGAAAGTTATTTCATGAACGAATGGACTATATAATAATAAATCAAAATACTAAATGTTACATAATACATATGTTAAAATTATGAGTTTGAATCTATAAACATACAAATGTAATGAAAATCAAATTAATGAATATTTAAATCAATTTAAATTTTACTCCCTCCGTCCGCCAAAAGTATGGCACTTTGGCTGGGCACGGAGATTAATAAAATTGGTGATGATGTTGATGTAGTGGAGAAAGGGTCCCACCACTTTTTGAGATGTGTGGTTGAGATTGAATTTGAGGTGGGTTTTTTGTAAATAAAGAGTGTTTGTAAGGATAAAATATAAAGTTGGATGGTGGGACCATGGCTTAAAAAGGAAAGTGGAATACTTTTTGCGGACGCCAAATATAGTAATTGTGCCATACTTTTGGCGGACGGAGGGAGTATAAAATTTGTAAATTTATCAAATATAAATTATATAGGGTTAAGTATCAAATTCCCCCTATCGATGGCTTCCCTATCGCGTACAGGACCTTATAGTTAAGGTAAGCGTTGTTCACTACCTCAACGTGGCAAAATCGAACCAATTTCTCCCCCGCCTTTTAACGGACCCAAACACCGTTAGAATCAATCTATCCCTCACTTTCTCTCTCTCCCCCTCGTTTCATCTCATATGTCGTTCTCCTCTCTCTCTCTCTCTCCAAATCTCCAATGACAATCTGGTCACCCTCCTCCACTGCACCTCCTCCATCATCTGTTCGACAAGCACGACTACCTAGTTTCCCTCTTCTACCGCCGAAGAACCCACCTAACTTCTTACCAGCACCATCACCACCTCCCCCCTCTCACTCCTGCCGCAGCCTCCACCCACAGCTATCACTGAGGTCGGGTCTTCGTCTGCTGCAAAACCACCATCTACCCCTCCTTGAAACCCACTCCACCGCCTCTCTCTCTCTCTCTCTCTCTCTTCTGCCCCCACTCGTCCGCGAGCTCCTCGTTGTAGCCACCGCCGACGAGGAGATCTGAAGCATTTTTCTTCGAATTAAATCTGATCTTTGTGTAGATCTGAAGCTAATTTTGGAGGATGAGTAGATTCAATAGTTAATTTGGTTGTCGATTTTCTGAATCTCGCTCAGATTTCGTGTTTTTCCCCTCGTCTAGCTCATTTATTTTTGGCTGAAAATGGTGAATTTTCAATTTTTTTTAGCTTAGATCTTTTGTTTATTTTTGGCTGAAAATGGTGAAAATCTTCTATATAATTTCTGGAATTTCTAGAAAATCTTCTCATTCATTTCTGAATTTTTGAAAAATCTTCTCTGCAATTTCTGAATTTTATGTGGCGACCTTCAGGTTGGCGGTGGTCGTCTGTCGCCGGAGAAGAAGGGGAGAGACGAGGCAGACGGTGGTGACCCTCGCTGGAATTGAGAGAGAGAAGGCGAGTTGGAGCCCACCATAATTAAAACTTAAAAAAAAAATATTTTTTCTAACGGCATTAGCGTCCGTTAAAAGGCGGGGGAGAATTTGGTTCGATTTTGCCACGTTGAGGTAGTAAACAGTGTTTACCCTGACTATAGGGTCCTGTACGCGATAGGGACGCCATCGATAGGGGGAATTTGGTACTTAATCCAATTATATATAATAACCTTATGTGAATAATTAAATCCGACCATTTTTTATGCAGAAAAATATAATATAGAAATTTAGTTACACTCATTACTTCTATATAACTTTGCAAGTAAAATAGGATTTATTTTTATAAATAAAATTGCTCAATTTATTAAATTTAATTTTATAACGTTGATTCTAAAAATTTATGGCACTGATTAATAATGCTACATTATTTTAGTTTGATTCCGAATTTATTAAAAGTTGGTAACAATTGTACTATCAATGAATCGTGAGCGAATACATGCAAATAAACTTGAAAAACATACCGATAATTATTTTATCAGTGGGTTAATGAAAAAAATGCATTGAACATGAGAAATGTGTCATTCAATTTCAAATAAAATATACAAATGATTTCAGTAAATTAAATTATTATTAAAATGTGTTTTATATAAAAAAGGAAAAAATAAAACCTAAAGAACCCTTAAGAGCACAGAGACACTGACTAAGGTCCGGACCTAATTAAAAATTTAAAACCTCTTGAGGAAACTTCATTTGGAAAAATCTCAAGAAGGAAAAAGAGTATCCGTCTAGAAGCAAGGCAGAGGCAAACAGTTACTAAATTTAAATTATGTGCTACCACAAAATTACATGATTATTCTACGAAAAATGAAACACAATTTGTTTTGCTAGAGAGAGTAGAAAGAAAATAGTATATCTTTCTAATTTAAAAAATATATTTTTATTATATATCGAATTAAACTTTTTATCGTAATCTTTAATTAGAAAAACATATTGAATATTTTATCATAAGAGAAACACACAATTTTTTGAATGAAAGGATAAAGAAATAAAAAATAGAAGAAAAAGAAAAAAAAGGTAACTGAAGTTTTAAAGTTTGGTTGTAAAATGTTACTCCCTCCGTCCCAATATTGTTGGCCACATTTCCTTTTTAGTTTGTCCCACTATTGTTGGTCACTTTCCTAAAATGGAAATATTTATCACATTTAATCTCTTACTTTATCACATTCTCTCTCCTACTTTATCACTTTATTACATTATCTCTCCTACTTTATCACATTCTCTCTCCTACTTTATCATTTTATTACCTTCTCTCTCATACTTTATCACTTTCTCTCTCCTACTTTATTACTTTTATACTATATTACCCACACACTTAAAATACTAATCTACAACTCCTTAATTCCCGTGCCGAAATCAAATGTGGCCAACAATATTGGGACGGAGGGAGTACTACTAAAAATTATGATATATATATATATAGAGTATATATATATATATATATATATATATATATATATAGAGAGAGAGAGAGAGAGACCACTCCCCTATATGGAGAATGAAGATCAAATCAAAGCCATTGATCTCACCAAAATCAATGAATCAGATTCATCCGAATTTTTCAAGTTTTGGAAATCCTGTAAATTCCGCATTTTCCAATTCTGGGAACCAACGATTATTATGAACTTACGAACATAAGTATGTTTATTTGTATGTTCATTTATTTTTATACGAACATATCGACGAACATTAGTATGTTCATTTAGTTTTTATACGAACACGTTGACGAACATTAGTATGTTCGTAAGTTCATAATAATGTTCGTTGGTTCCCAAAATTGGAAAATGAGGAATTTACGGGATTTTCTAAACTTGAAGAATCACTTTGTTACGTTCGGGTTTTTTTTTCATCCTGATTTATCAAATGTCCTTCTCTTTCTTGCCTAAGAAAGTAGTGGCTGATTTCCTTGGGGAGGGGGGTTTGGAGCCGAAGAAGATCCATTGGGTTAAATGGGAAGGGCTTTGTGATGAAGTCTGTAAGGGGGGGCTTGGTATCAAGTATCTAGAAAGTTTCAATAAGGCCCTTATGGCTAAATGGGTGTGGAGATTCTTGATGGAGAGTAACACCCTGTGGGTTCGAGTGGTGAGAGCATGCAAGGGGGAGATGGACTGGGATGAAGAAGGTTTTAGATTTGTGAGAAATAGTGAGGCGAAATCTAGCTGGTGGAAGAAGGTCGTGAGTGTTAGTCGGGGAGAGGGAGGTAGATGCTCAAGGAAAATTTGGAGGTGCAGATCGGGAAAGGAAATTCGATACTCTTTTGGCATCATTGTTGGGCTGGAAAGAAAAGGTTACGAGATAGTTTTCCAAGGCTCTTTCGCATCTGCTATAACCAAGGGGGGCTGCTTAAGGATATGGGTATTTGGGTTGATGGAGTGTGGGAGTGGAAACTGGAGTGGAATCGAGTTTTGAGGGAGCGTGAGGAAAACCAGATCAATGAACTTCTTTTTTCTATCAATACTTTTTCTTTGTGCGCAGGCAGGAAGAATGGATGGACTTGGAAGCCTGCTCCCAATGGTCTCTTCTCAGTCAAGTCTGCCTACAATTCAATTAGAGAGGTCGGTGTTTCGACCAGAATCTGATCGAAAAAACCAGAGTTCTCGAGGATCTGGAAAGCCCCTGCTCCTCACAAGACGAAAACAAATGCGTGGAGGATCATCAAAGGAAGACTGGCGACGTGTGATAACCTTATTAGAAGGCACATTCAAGTTTCTCCTTCAGATTCTGACTACACTTTTTGTAAGTCTCACCCTGAAGATCTGAAGCATATTTTCTTTTCTTGTCCTTTTACCACGGACATTTGGAAAGCCATTCTGCTGTGGCTCGGAGTCCAGACGGCGATGCAACGAGATGCTACCGAACACTTCCTCGCCTTCACGAATCTTGGGAATAAATCGGCTGAAATCTTCCTCTCGAGTGCATGGATTTGCATCACTTGGTGTACCTGGAAAGCAAGGAACGAACGTGTTTTCAATCACGGTAGTTGCAACAAAGATAAACTGGTGGCTGAGATCAAGATGAGACTTTGGAGCTGGACGAAGGTTTTCAAGATGGAGACACCGATCCGGGATTACAAATCTTGGGTGATTAACCCGAATGCAATCGAATGATGTAGAGCCTTGGGTGTTGTGTTTTGCTGATTTCGTTTTCTATTTTTCCCTTTGCTCGTAAACTCCCAGCTGCCTTTTCTTGGTACCTCTGGTACCATGGCTTTTTAATAATACCATACTCTTTTTTCTGATAACAAAAAAAAAGTCTTTTCTATAGTTTATAAAATTAATATCTTTGAAAATTATAAGATGCTATATCTTAATTTAATTAAAACGGATTATTTGTACACAAATATTGCATAATGTGTTTTTAATGATTTATTTTACTTTTAGTGTGTATTTTCACTTCTCATTTAGTTTATCGAAAAATTCACAACTAAAATATTCACTTCAAATTCTTTCAAAAAAAAATACATTCACATGAAAACCGACCATTTTTAAAATATTAAAAATTAATAAAAAAAATTAATAATATTAATAAAAATATTAATATATTAATAAAAATATTAGAAATTAATAAAAATATTAATAATATTAATAAAAATATTAAATATATATTTAAAATATATATATTCGGTTCGGTCCGATTTTCGTCGGTTTTGGCCTCCCCGGGACCGGGACCGAATCGAAATATTTTCGGTCCAAGAAAATAGGACCGGATCGGACCAATACATGAACCTAAACCGATCCGGACCGAAAAACCGATTGGTTCGGTCCGATCCGTTGGTTTTGATCCGCTTTTGCTCACCCCTATTAATATGTATCAAAATTGGCTCGGGAAAGATGGGATGAAGGTTCGATGACATTGTGCCTTGATTCGCTACAATTGAAAAGTTCCATTAAATTGCAAAAATTAGAAATTAGTTAAAGTTGCAAACTATACCCCAATCTTGCGTCTTTTTAATAAGGGTTATTGGCTTCTATGTACATAAATTTTGGATTTTTTTTTTTTTATAAATTTTAAAAAGGGAAAAGGTGCAGATTGGCCTCCAAAGTAGTAGCCCCTATAGCGTATAACCCCTCTTACTCACTGTGTGTGTAACAAAACCCCTGAACTCCGAGAAAATGGTGCAAATTCCCCCATCTGACCTAACGCCGTTAAGTGTCCGTTAACGTTTGGGTTTAATTGCGCCCTCTACTTCAGGGGTGGATCTGCACCTTATTTTTTTTTTATTTTTTTTTTTATAATTTCAGCAACTCACCTCCGGCATCAACTTAACCGCCCCCGTACTCATCGATTCTGACTTGCACCTTGTCAGCTCGCACGCGCCCAATCTCTTGTTTGTCGACTGCCCACCGCTTACATGCAGCAATGCCGCCAGCTTCTTCACCGCCCCGCACAACAGCATCTCCTCCAACACCTTAACCTTTTAGGCTTATCTTATGATATTAATTGTGTATATATTTATCTATATAATATATATTTAAATTTTATTTATTTATTTTTGAATAATTATTAAAACTCTAGATAATAATTATGATTTTATTTTTGGTTAATTTAATATTTATAAATTTATTTTAAAAGAGAAAAAAGAATGGATCTGGGTTAGGACTCGAGACCCTGTTGGATCTGGACATGAATCTCATTTTTTTGGACCTAATGGATTTGGATCGGATCCTGACCTAAGTAAAAAAATATGGATATGGATTTGGACCAAGCAGGATTCGATCCAGGTCCACATCTGGAGTTGGTGATGCTGCTGCATGTCGGCGGTAAGCAGTCGACGATCAAGAGATTGAGCGCGTGCGAGCTGACAAAGTGTAAGTTGGAGCCGATGAGTACGGGGGGCGGTTAAGTTGATGCCGGAGGTGGGTTGTTGAAATTTAAAAAAAAAAAAAATTAAGGTGCAGATCTACCCCTGAAGTAGAGGGTGCAATTAAACCCAAACGTTAATGGACACTTAACGGCGTTAGGTCAGAGGGGAGAATTTGCACCCTTTTCTCGGAGTTAAGGGGTTTAGTTGCACACACAGTGAGTAAGATGGGTTATACGCTATAGGGGCTACTACTTGAGGGGCCAATCTACACATTTTCCCTTTTAAAAATTGTCAAAATATACACTAATTTGACTTATTTTACCTTTTCTCACAAATTTTGAGAATTATCAAAAAGTACACAAACTTTGGCTCATTTTATTTTTCCCATGAAATATGTTGTTATAAAAAATAATCCAAATAATTCTTTTATTTTAATTTTTTTTCAAAATGACGTCGTTTTGATTACGAAGTACTATATTTTAAAATTGAAAAAGTCATGTCACCCATGAATAATTATCGTCTATCATTAATTAAATTAATTAAGTTAGCTAATTAATTATAAAAGAATTATATGGATCATTTTTTTATAACAATATATTTTGTGGGAAAAAATAAAATGAGTTAAAGTTTGTGTATGTTTTGACAATTCTCAAAGTCCGTGGTAAAAAACAAAATGAATCAAAATTCGTGTATTTTGTGGCAACTTTCAAAGTTTGTGAGAAAAATCAAAATTGACCCAAAGTTCGTGTATTTAGGTGTCAATAACCCTTTTAATAATTAACACCTTCAAATATGAGTTGTTTTGGTTTTCTTAGAGGACTAATTATGTTGGAATATTTGAACATTTTAGATGTTGGCAAGAATCTATGTACTATAAAAGAGGAGTTTTTTCGCTTTCAAAATTTGTCTCTCCTCTAACTTTTTCTTTCCAAATTTTCTTTATTATTTTCTATTTTAATTCATTTCTAAAAGTCATTAACTTCGATTCATGAAAAAAAAATCAATATGAATGTTAAATTAAATTAAAGATTACGAGAAGATTTTTAATTCAATGTAAAAAGTTATATAAAATAAATTTGAAATAAATAAGTTATGATCGTTTAAAATGTTAAAATTATTTTTATTCACTATCATTTATCTCTAATGTTGAACATCATACTTTTTTTTCCATTTTGTTTTCGTTTGTTGGTGAAAAAATAAGCAGGTGTCATTTTACTTTAAAAAAAGTTTACATGGCTGTTTAATTATAATTATTTTAAATTTAATTATTTTTAAATTATAATAGTTTTAATGCAATTAAGTAGACTAAAATTTGTATTAATTTTAATATGAATTTGTAAATAAAAAATAATTATATATCTTAGAATTTGAATTTAAACTATATATAGATTTATTTAATTTTGTATATGAATTATTTATTTATTTATATAAAGAGATTTTTGTTATTTTTTTATATTATTCCTATTTTTGTATTATTATTTAATTAGTTTTGGGCTGTTTAAATATGAATTTTTAATAATAATATAGTTTGAAATTTTAAAAGCCCAAAATAATGACTATTAATTTTGTTATATTGATGATATATAGTGTTATTTGCTCAAAATCATATTGATTTAAATTATTTACTTTATAATCTATAAATTCAATTATTACAATTATACGTATTTAATTATATTACACAATATATGGTAAATTTAACATTATACTCATTGAGTTGATAATATTGTTATTATACATTATTTAAATCAAATACTTATATTTAAATTATCATAATTATTTTGTTATCAATTGATTTAACTCATAAATAATGATATTTTGATATTTTTACATAATTTAAAATTTTTAAATAAATGAATATATCGTGGAGCGTAGTAGTAATCATTAAAGAGATTTAAGTATATATACATAACGTTTTGTATATGAATAATTTATTTCCAGGATAAAAATGGGTTCTCATTATTTATTTCTCTAAATGAGTAGTAAATATTTTGTAAAGTAGTCGTTATGCACACTTGACTTTGAAGAAAATATATTTCTTCCCCAAGACCAACAGAAAAGGAACTTGAAGAAAAAGGCACAAACTTTGTAAATCACCAAAGATTTGGTTTCCCTTCTTCACAGAGAGAGAGAGAGAGAGGTGTATGGAGTTGATCTTGAGGAGTTCTCAAAGAGAGACTTACAGGGGTAGTTTGACAAGCTGGCCGCCTCCACAGTTAATCCAACCTTATTTTGTGTTTTACCAATACACACTCATTAATAGTAATACTATATGACGCTTATGGAGGTGGACAGAATGCCAAACTACCTCTGCGAATTACTCTTGACAAACCCTCCAGAGAGACAGGTGAAGATATATCTGTAAAGGTATATATATATATATATAGGCTCCATGAATATTGATTATGGTGTGTGAAAGAGATAACAAGAGGATAGTGTTTGACACCAAAGCCGACACAACATTATTTGGCCTAATAATAATGTTTTCAAATGCCAAATAATGATCTCATAGCTGAATATATATATAATCCAAGATTACTCTTAAATTAAACAAATATATATATGTAATATTCTAAATATATACCACCTATACATTCCATATGGAACAAATATAATGGATATATCAAAAATATGAGTGAAGTTCAAGATGAGTGTTTATGCGGTACTGTCATATCACTGACTAATTAATGCATACCGATGAACATTTTTGTACATATATATGTGTGGAAATATGAAGAAAGTCCGATAAAGGATAGGAGTAGTGTTTTACTACTTTTTATGAGGAGTTTGTATTGTTGGATATGAAAAGGATGTTTAGTGCTGACTTTTTGGAGAACGTAGAGAGAGAGAGAGTAGTGAGTGGGCTTCTTTTCAATATGTTGGTAGAAAGAAACAAGGGTGCATGAGCGTGCATGCTGTTTGTACTATCTGCCCCTTTCTTTTCCTTGTTTTAATCATTTTTTCCATCTTACCAACTTAATTACCTTGAACGTGCGTTTACTTTGATGGATAAATTTATTAGGAGAAACGAGAATAACAAAATTTTATGTCTTTAAATATCTCCTTTTTTCCACATTTTATACAAAAAAGAAAAATTTACCATTTTTTTTCCTTATTTTTACTTCAATTAATGAGGAATAATATTATCCCTCTTGAAGAAAAATTGTGAACTTCTCTTTTGTATAAAATGTGAGAAAAGAAAATAGGCATTTAAAAACATAAATTTTTGTTATTCCTCTTTTTTCCATGATAAGATTTATCCATCAAAGTAAACGCATCCTAAAGAGATTTCATTTTAATTTACTCTTGCTTTTGATGATTGTACCATATGCAATACACTTGTTCAATCCCCCCTCTCTCTTCTAAAGTGTGGAAGGTACAATCTAGACAAGCATGATTGATGTTTCTCGCATATATATATATGAGATCTCTCGTATTCCCGTAGTGAGAGATATTCTTAAAATTATTAAATTATCGATATTGTGTGAATAGTAGTTGTGCAAAAGTTCAAATTGAATCACGGTATGAAATTTGGAATATGGATTTGAAGTTGTGATGAGATAAGGAAATGTTTTTGAAGTAGAGGAGTGGGAGTGTGTTGTGTTTGGTTGCAGAGGCAAATTGGATATGTGATATATTGTGAAGAAGAATAGTAAGGGAAGCTTAGTTTGACCGAGGATGCTCAAATGCTTTATTGACTTGCGCCAAAAGCAGAGTGCAAAATGGAATGCTCTTGTCTCCCACTTAACTAGGTTTCAATGTCAACTTATTAACTCTAACTATAGCTAATTTGATTACATGACACTTGCGCCATCCTAATTTCTATTCTATCTTGATTTCACATTTAATTAAGCTAACATTTTTATCAAAGGTTGAATTTTATTATTATTTTTTATTGACAAAAATCGGGTGGGAAAATACGTACGCAATTGGAGTGAGTATGAAGGTGAGAAATGTGAGGTATTTATAGATAAAAATGCGAAAAAATTGAACTTAAAAAAATGCGAAAAATGCAAATTTTGAGCAGTTAATCGCTTGTTTCGTACTGTTAATCGCTACCCCTCGCTCCCACAAATATATTAAAGGTAATATATTATGAGTAATTTATAAAAAAAAAAAAAGACAAATTTTCAGCGACATAAACACAAAGAGAAAGATAGTTTGAGACCCAAACGTTTGTAACGTGTCAAAATCCAACTAAAGTTTGACCACGAATAAAAGAGGAGAACCACTAGATCTTAATAGTAAGCTCGCAAATAAAATAAATGGAAGACATACATTTCAAAGAATAAAGAAAGGGTAAATATATACTATGCCTTCTATCCATTAATTCTCAACTCATTTCATAACGATATAGGTTTAAAATAATTGTAATTTTATTATTTTATTGTAATTTTAAATTAATTAATTTGATTGAATAGTGAGTTCAAAATAACAATATTAATAAATAATTAAGAAATAATATTGAAGATTAAAATTAGATGATTGTGAGATAAACTTATCAAATATAAAATAGCTCAAGAATTGGTGAACGAACCAAAATAATAAAACGAATTGAGAATTAATAGACCAATGGAGTACTATATTATACTCTATCGTTTCATCTCTCTAGCAAAAGTATATTTTAATGTATGAATAATTATGATATAGTACTTTTTTTTTGGAGGAAAAAGAGAGAGATTTTATTGACCACACGAACATGGGACATGGAGATGACCCTCCACAAACGACGGGGGTTCATTCCAAATATGTATCGTAGAAATATCTCTCGCAGCTTTAGCTAAGCAATATGCTATAGCGTTTCTAGTACGACGGACATTACACAAGCGGACCTCTAGGGTGGAAGCCAGCTCTCGACGGCAAAATTCAGCAAGGACGCCTCTTTCATTGATAAGCCCCACATTCCTCAATATAGCATCACATGCGATCTTGCTATCACACTCCACCCATCCATGCAAGTAACCAAGTCTCTTTAACCACGACAGTGCTTCCTTCACCCCCATAATTCCGCCATCCACAACATCCCTATGACCTGGGACCTTCATTGACTTGCCAATCACAAACTCCGCCACATGGTTTCTAATCACAATGCCAATACCCATGGAATTATCATGTGCGAAGAACGCCGCATCCACTTCACACCTCACCCAACCTTCCGGAATATCATGCCAACCTGCGCAAGACAAGAGGGCCGAGGGAGCAACAGTCACCGGATTAGTTGAAGAAGAAATAGTGCGCGCTAACAACCACTCTTCTCGACAACTATTAGCGAGAGCCACAGTACGGCTGGGGATAGGGAGAACATCCTCTCATACCGCCTTATCACTATTCCAAATATGCCACATCAGCATACTCACCTTTGCCACCAACACTCCATCAACAATATTCATAAGAGAGGAAATTGCTTCCTTAAAAGAGTCGCAGTCCGTACAGAAGCCAACAAAATCGAGTACCCACCAACTTCCGAACAATGCTCCGCGAAGGGACAAGCAAAAAAAATATGCCACAAATTCTCATAAGCCACTTTACAAACACCACACTCATCGCCCACCTGTATACCGCACGACAGGAGTTTCACGTTTGAGGGGAGATTATCCTTAGCAGCTCTCCACAGAAAAGATTTCACCTTCGGGGGGACGGTCAGCTTTCGGATTTGAGACCAGGGCCCCTCCTCTCCATAGCGAGTGTTCAAAGTTAGAGAACTCGCAATATTATATGCAGACTTAACGGTATAACACCCGCTGGAAGAGTAGTGCCAAATAGGCATGTCCACACCAGAATCCAGACAGATCGGGATACTAACAATGGCTGCCACATCCTCGGCAGACAGCAGCTGTTCAATGACCTCAGTTTTCCATTCACAGTTAGCCACATCAATAAACTCGGCGACACACAAATCTTCCAAACCCGGCGGATGGTGAATAGATTATACCGTCATAGTTTTTATTCAAATCTACCTTAGGTCGTGTTTTTGGTTAGTTTCTAATGATTGAAGAGTATAAAATTAATTATTATTGTAATTATTCATATTTATATCTGTATGTATAAATTGGTATGATCTATGCTGCTGAATTAGAAATTTTATTAAAGTAAAGAAAAAAGAACAAACCCTTGACAACACATATTGCAAACTAGGGGGCTCGCTAAAACCTCTTAAGAAAATAGGAAAAAGAGTACCCAAGAGAACCTTAAAGAAAATACGGGTGAGGAGCGGAGGTGGAATAATCTCAGAAGCTATGGCTGAACCATCGCCTCCCGGCTCACTCAACCCGTTAAAACAAGAAATATAAGCCACGAAAAAGTTCCTTAGCAAATAACACTCAGGCTTGATAACACAAGCCATGAGCAAGAGAAAACCCTAACGGAGTCGGACCTCGGGCCAAGTCCTAGCGCACCAGGAACTTGAAAACCCGCGAGCCACCACTCGAAACCCCATGACCAGACGCGGAAATCATCATCACTCCAGAAGAAGTCTGATCCACCTTTAGCGCAACACCATTGCGCCATTCCGACTGCAACCTGAAGTCAGCCGCCATTAACGTGAGTATAGATTCTAAAAAAGTCTTCATGCACCAGATGAGATATCTTCGGAATAATGTGAGGCCAAAAGCCCTCAATCGGCACCTTTGATGCGAGAAAGTCTGCCGCGCGATTGCCTTTGCGGAAAATATGTGAGACTCGAAATACGAGACCGAAGGCAAATGAAATAGCACGTCATGGTGCTCTATTAAAAAAGAACAATGAGGATATGAATTTTCTATACAAAAGTTGGAATAAATGGCATTCATGGTGGAACTGATGTGAGAGATAAATAGATGAATGACGTGTGACAAGAACACTGAAAAACTCATGAAAACAAAAGGAAACAAATAGAGAAGAAATGTTAAATAGGAAAGGAAAAGATAAAATGAAAAAAAAAAAGGAAAAAACAAAAGACAGAAATTCATCGAAAAGAAATGTAGCATTCCTTGAAAACAAAAAAAAAGGAATAGCAACATATAAAAAATAAGCGACAAGAAAGTATCTAGAAGACAATAAAAGAAATAGAGAAAGAAAACAACGACTCAAAATGAGAAAAATCTCCATTGTACAAGTGTACAAAATCAATAAATAATTAATCTACATATATTATACTACCAAATGAGACAATATTGATGGAAGATTGGAGCTAGAAAACAATTTTTTGATGAAAGTTGTGTGTGTATATAAACATTAGGGAAATTAAATGTAAGTGACCGTTCATTCAAACAATTAGATGAAAAATGTCTGCTCAACAAAAGATTTATTTATACTAATTCAGAAAAAAAAAAAAAGATTTATTTATACATATTTGATTTGAACACTTTCCAGCAGAAAGTCAGTTATTTAAAAAATAAAAGATACATGTTGACTAATACGTGAAAGTATTATCAACTTTTAGATATGTAAAGCCATTATATCAAGGGGTATTTTCTTCGTCAGTCGCTTTTCTTTCCTTTTTTTCTTTTCTCCTTCGTATATTCATTATATCATTTCCACTTTGTGGATACGATCACGAGTTTTAAAAAAATTATAAATAATACTAATTGATAATAGTAAGTATTAAGTATTAGTATTTGTAAGTGGAGTTTAAGTCTCACTATTATTGTGAATGGAGTTTGTGGATCATATTAATATAAATAAAAGTAGAAATGATATTGTAGACGGACGAAAATGACAAAAGTGAAAATGATATCGGGAGTAAATCGAATGGCAATTAGGGATGGCAGTAGATCTTGGACCCGGTCCAGATCCGTGGATCCAGATCCGTTTTTACGGATTTGGATCTCAATTTTTTGGACCCGACGGATCTGGATCTGGATCTCAGTTTTGAAAACGGATCTGGATCTGGATCTTGAAATTTTAGATCCGGATCCGGCCCAGATCCGACCCGTGGATCCGTTTTATTTTATATATATATTTTATATTTTATATTTAGTTTACTAATAATATTAACTAAATTAAAAATAATAAATAAATTATATTCAAAAGAATAAAAACTAAAAGTAATTAGATAAAAGTATTTTGTGTTATATTTTTCATGATGGAAATTAGATGTTGTTGATTTTGTGAATTTTTTTTAATTTAATTTGAAAATAGTAGATTCATGGATCTGGACCCGTGGACCCGCGGATCTGACGGATCTGGATCTGAATCCAAAATTTTCAGATCCACGAATCTGGATCTGGATTTGGTATTGGCCAGACCCGGTCCAGATCCGGCCCATTGCCATCCCTAATGGCAATGTTAAAATCTATGTGTATATTATATTAATTGATCTCGAACAAAATTCTGGTAAAGTAATAGTTTGATATTTGATTTTTCTTTTTCAAATACTAATTTGTCATCTTCCGGTGCATGACCAAATATGTCCAGTCCCTTTCTAATTTGCGATTATCGGGAAAATTGAGACTTTTTTTTATTTTATTTGGGGGAGTTGGAGAGGGGGAGCAATGGGGTTTGAACCCGGGACTTACTGTTCACACACAGAAGGTCGCACCGCTTGGTGTCCCTTGGGGACTATGGAAGTTTCTTTTAAAGAGTGAATAAGTCGAGTTTAATTATGTTTAACTTGACCCCAAGTGGTGCGACCTCCTATGTGTGAATAATGAGGTCTCGAGTTCAAACCTCATTGTTCCCCCTCCCCAACGTCCCCAAATAAATAAATAAATAATTATTTTTAACTCAGTAACACTATTAATTCAAGCTCCACCAGATTTTGACAAATTATTTACTAATCTAACAAGTTTAGGGACACGTAAAAAATAATGACTAATTTGAATATATTTTGTAATTAGTTATTGTAGAAAACTCAATAAAAATTATAATATGACTTATCAACCATATAAGACTTATATATATATATATATATATATATATATATATATATAGGGTGAAGTTCAATAGAGATTTATCTTTTTTGAGAAAATGAACAAATCTATACATTTTACGAACATATCAACATAACTAACGAACAAACGTATTTAGTAAATATAGTGAAAATCTCGCCCCCATTAGGATTCGAACCCAGGTCAAAATGTTTGTTCATACGGTATATTAATTTGTTCATCAAAATTGTAGATCTGTTCGTTTTTGTTTTCACGCATTCTTTTTCTCTAAATATTTAGCATTTTCTATTGAATCTTTATCTCTCTCTCTCTCTCTCTCTCTCTCTCTCTCTCTCTCTCTCTCTATATATATATATATATATATATACAATGTTAGTTTCTATGGAGATTTTTTTTTTAATTTAGAAACGTTGAACGTGTCAATAATTTTTTATAAACATACCAGAAATTTTATTGAACGTTTAAGGATCGAATCTCGGAGTACGAGATTTACAAAAAATACGTATTTTCAACAAATACGTCCATTCATAAGAAATTATTAACATGTTCATCACAATTATTGATATGTCATCAAAATCTGGACACATAATTTATTTTTAATTATTGACCGTTCGATGGATCATGATCAATGGATGAGATTGTTTCTCCCTTATTTCAATATGTATCTGTCTCTATTAAACTTTTTCCTATATATATATATAGAGAGAGAGAGAGATGTTTCAATTGAGAATGCTAAATATGTTGAGAATTGAGAATTCATCCAAACCGTTGTGAACAAGTCATTTCATTTTGATGAACATGTCAATATTTTTTATGAACGCGCGTTTTGATCTGGGTTTCAAATTCTGCCGATGACAAAAAAATTTAACAAATTAAATAGATACATATATTCATCAATTATATTGGTATGTTCAAAGAATTTATTATTTGTTCATTATTCTCATTTTTTACAAAAATCAAATTCTCAATATAACCTAACTATATATAGGGAAGAGCTACCGTAAGAGCATCTCTTAATTAAAATAAGAAATAAGAACTAGGAAAAATGTATGAATTTTATGTAGAATGCGTATGAATTCGATGTATAAAAATATGAATTGCGAAAAATAATTTTTTGCTGCCTTTGGGATTCAAACTCATGACCATGAATTCATCCAACAGGATGATGAATCAACCGTAGATCTTGATGATCTAAGGGTTGAAAACGATTCTTATTTTATATATTAAGAAGGGAAGAGTCCAATGGAGACCACTCCCCTATATAGAGAATGAAGACCAAATCAGAGCCATTGATCTCACTGAAATCAATGAATCAGATTCATCTGAAATTCTTCAAGTTTAGGAAATCCAGTAAATTCCTCATTTTTCAATTCCGGGAACCAACGAACATTATTATGAACTTACGAGCATAAATATGTTTATTTGTATGTTCATTTGTTTTTATACGAACATATCGACGAACATTAGTATGTTAGTAAGTTCATAATAATGTTCGTTGGTTCCCAGAATTGTAAAATGAGAAATTTACGGGATTTTCTAAACTTGAAGAATTCGGATTAATCTGATTCATTGATTTTGGTGAGATCAATGGCTCTGATTTGGTCTCTATTATCTATATAGGGAAGTGGTCTCCATTGAAGCTGACCATATATATATATATATATATATATATATATATATATATATATATATATATATGGAGAGGTTCAAATAAGAACCACTAATAAAATAAGAACGGAGAACCATTTTAAGCCATTCGATCATCAAGATATACGGTGGATGCATCATCTTGGTGGATGGATGCAGGTGCTGGGTTCGAATCCTGAAGGGAGCAAAAAAATTATTTTTTTCGGATGCATTAAATTTAATAGCGTATATATAGGGTGCAGTTATAGTGAGAATCACAATTATCGTGAGAACATAAGAACCAATAAAATTACTGCATCTGCTATACAAATTAATGCATCCGCTATTAAATTTAATGCATCCGAAAAAAATAATTTTTTTGCTCCCTTCAGGATTCGAACCCAGCACCTGCATCCATCCACCAAGATGATGCATCCACCGTATATCTTGATGATCGAATGGCTTAAAATGGTTCTCCGTTCTTATTTTATTAGTGGTTCTTATTTGAACCTCTCCCTATATATATATATATATATATATATATATATATATAGATATATGACACAACATGTTTGTGGGAACTAGGAAAATTATTATCGTTGAAAAAAAAATACTCCATCCGTCCGTGATATCGTTTCCACATTGTGGACAACGCGGGTTTTAAGAAAAGTGGTGGATAGTATTCCCTCCGTCCATGAAAGAACTTCGTAAGAGGGAGTGACACGAGTTTTAAGAAAAAAGTTGTTGAGTGTATTGAGAGTAGAGAAAAAGTTGTTGAGTGTATTGAGAGTGGTGAAAATGTGTTATAATTAATATTGAGAGTTGTGAAAAAGTGAAAAATAAGTAATTATAAATTGCGGAGTATAGTCCAAAAATAAGCAGGAAGTTTTTTTGTAGACCTCCTAAAAAGGAAAGATAGGAAATTCTTTCATGGATGAATGGAGTAGTAGATAATAGTGGATATTATAGTGAGTGGAGTTTGGGCCCCACAATAAAGGCACTTTTTGATGAAAATATAAGGTTAAGAGAATAAAGTGTTATGTGGACCCTATAACTATAAATGAAAGTGGAAACGATATCGCGGACGAACTAAAATGACAAATGTGAAAATGATATCGCGGATGGATGGAGTACTTCTTAAACTCGGATTAGAATATTTTAAATTTCTTTGAGCAGTTCAAATACTAGTACATCTTATTTTCTTAATTCTTATTATCCTTAAAAAAATTATTATCCTTAAAATTAGACATTATAATTAATTTCATTTAATCGTTCACTAATCCGTTGTCGTCCAGCGGTTAGGATATCTGGCTTTCACCCAGGAGACCCGGGTTCGATTCCCGGCAACGGAATATTTGTTTTTGTCAACTAAATAATTTACTTTGTTTCAATCAGTTCTTACATAAACTTAAATTTTTTAAAAATAGTAGTAAAAGGTAAAAGTGAAGTGCGAAGGTATTATATTATATTATTACTTTATTACTGGTATTTTACGCACGGTCTAATTATTTTTATGTAGTTGTAATAAATAATAGTAGTGCTATAGAATTTTATAAGTGTATTTAAGTGATACAAAAAAAAATACAGAGTATTCAAATTCAATTGAAAATTTATATTGTACTAGCACACGGCCACTCGTGCGATGCACGATCAGTATGGAAACTAAACGATATTTTAAATAAATAAATATGTATATTAAATATATATAATTTGAACATAAATAAATGTAAATATAAAATTGAAATTCAATAAAAAAACATGAATTCGAAAATATATAAATTTTCAATTTTGTATTTTCAATTACCAATTAATTGATTTTCATTGATAATTAAAAGAAATTATAAAAGAGAAAGGAGAGATAAAAGATGAGAGAGAAAAAAAATATTTTTGTAACTTTAATTGATAATAACTTATTCGCTTTAAATTTATTTTTTATAATATTTATATCAAATTAAAGATCTTTTCGTTATCTTTAATTTAACATTCATGTTGAATATCTTTTTATTAATCAAAGTTGACGATTTTTTATAAAAGAATTAAAATAAAAAAGAAAAATGAGGAGAGAGAAATTTTGGTGGGAAAAAATAGTCGTTATACTGCTCTTTTATATAATACATTGATGATAAAAAAAGATAAGAAATGAAAAAACAAAAGTAAGACACAAACATTACTTACAAAGTAAAAAAAGAATATTTAAAGATATATGAACAGTACACAAAATTGAGAAAGTTTAGTCAATTTAAATGCTTTGCACTGCATGATCATTGCTATATATTTGTCATATATAGCAAGAGTACTATAGAGTTGTGATGAGGAGTAATATATGCAGAGCAGAGGAATGACCTTTATCAGGGAAGCGGACCTCGTCAGAGGAACGGTCTTCACCAGAGAAGTGGCTTCCGTCAGAGAAGTCACCCCCGCCAGAGGAATGGCTCTCGCCAGAAAGATCACTAAAAGAGCGGAGAAATCCCTCGTCTAAGGGCAAATTTACTATTATGCCCTTGACCACGCGAGGCGCATGTTTTAACAAAGAATTTACTATTTTGCCCTTAACATGTAATCTATAAATAGTCATGCACACGCACCATGTAAAACTACGTTATCTTCACTCGCAATACTACTGCAGTTTCATTTGTGCTCTCAACTACTTAGCATTTCTCTCGCTTTTCCAAACAACACTAGGTATAATTCATAATCTGCAATAATTCACCGATAAAATCTATATCTATCCGTTTATAATTCACCAAGTTGTGAAAATATTTTTAAGTCATAAAAGACAAAATACATAGTAACTAAATGAAATTGAAAATTAAAGTTACATAATACGGAAGTAGGAATTGAAAAAACAAAAAATATATATTATATGAGATACTAAAACACAAAGCAAGAGATACTAATTCAAAATTTTCCACATTTTTATTGAATTTAATCAAGAGATAATATACATAAGCATTGATTAAATATATATTTAGATTTAAAATTTGTAAATAAAATTACTAAATAAAATGACACACATAGACAATTTCACTATATATTTCATAATTCTAACTTATAAATGGGCCAGAAGTAAATAAGATGCTCAGATTTTGTATTCTAACTCATGTTGTAGGGTCCCTAGGGGACACCAAGCGGTGCGACCTCTTGTGTGTGAACAGTGAGGTCCCGGGTTCAAACCCCACTGCTCCCCCTCCCCAACTCCTCTAAGTAAAAAAAAAAAACTCATGTTTTAGGCTTAGAAAATCTATTTTATTGGGCTTTTCACCAAATAACTAACTCCAAAAATTTTAATTAAAAAAAATATTTAAATAATAAATCAAATAAAATTTTAATATTTTATATATATCTCACCAAACATTATTTTTTTTAACTATCTCAACAACAATTTCTTTTTTCTTTATATCCGTGCGAAGCACGGTTTGAGTATTCATACGTATTTTTAACACATACCAACAAAAAAAAAACTTAAGAATTGAAAAAAGAAATTAACTAAAAAGAAATTAATTAAACTGACACAACTAAAAATATATAGTAATTAAATGAAATAGAAAATTTATAAAGTAATAAAAAAAACTTAAGAATTCAAAAAAGAAAAAAGTTTCATATCACACCGTTTATATCATAAAACAATAAAACACAAATATTTTTTACAAAGTAAAAACATAATATTTGAAGGAATATCAATATTATACAATATAATGACATACATAGAATATTAAATTATTGATTGTGTAAATTTGTACATTATTATTTAAGTTAATAAAGAGGTAATATACACAAATATTATATTATAAATATATATTCATATTTAATATTTGTTTGCAAAATTAGTAAACAAAATGACATAAACATATAAAAAATATAAAAAGACAAATACAATATATATGTGTATATATATATATATATATATACACACACATAGATAATAAAATAATCTCTTCATTCACGAAAATTATAGAGTGGTTTGAGACACAAGTTTCAATAAATTGTTGTGAGATATGTATAAAGTAAAAAAAATGAATCTTCTAAAATTGAGTGGGAAAAGAGGCAAATCAAAGTTGATGTGTTAAATAGTAGTGTTTTGTTGTAAATATTGACTATGAATGGATATAAAATATAATGAGTAGTTTAAAAAAAAAAATTGTGGACTGTTGAAGTACTTCCTCTGTCCCATTATTGTTGGCATATTTTCTTTTTTGCGGTGTCCCAATAATAATGGTCTGTTTCTATTTTTGGTAATGATTTTACACTACAAATAATGTGGCCTCATACACCTTTGCACACTTTTACACTATAATCTGATTCTCCCAAAAGAAATAGGTCATTAATAGCAGGACAAGGGGGGGGGGAGTAGTATATTAAAGATACCTACATAAAACATTCTAGAAAACTTACATATGAACAATATTTTGAGTACAATTTTCATCATCATCTCCGTATATCATAATTTTCATACCTCGGTGATTAGTAACTCTTGATACAGATTAACCCTAACTTGTATTAATCGCCATTACATAAGACAACACTAATGAAAATTATCGACATTAGAATTTGAACAATAATTTTGTTCAACATTATGTTCACTCTACAATATCTCATTCAAAACTTGCATACTAATAATAATTAATATAATTTCATTACAATTATCTATGTTTCTTAATAGCGTAATTACAGTTTCAACTTTCACCGAACACCTAATTTCATTTATAAACTTAGACATGTAAATTTCATCCAACAAATTGCTACTTTAGTTAGATTTACGTGCATCATCTGAATTGCAAGTATAGCTCTATCACTATGACCATCCTTTAGATCACCAATGATTTAAAACAACACTATGGCATCCTTCAAATCACCAATGATATCCTTAAAATAATATATGGAAAGAAAATTCAATGGAAATATTCTATAATATAAATATTAAATAAATTCAAAAGCATAAAAAAATAGATTAATTTAATTTTACATGTGCAACAGAGTAATCGCTATCTCATCATCACTCTTTCACCTCAATTTTAAGTTTACCTCTCTCTCTCTCTCTCTCTCTCTCTCTCTCTCTCTCTCTCTCTTCTCGCTTTCTTCCCCCTCAAGCATGGCATTTATATTTTTCTACTCCTTCTCCCATCCCCTTTCAGTTAGGCCAATATCAATTTCTTGATATTGATATTGATATTGATAAACAAAACTTCTTTATAATATATATATTATTTCATAATTTAATAAAAAAATTAATATAACGAAATTTTGTTTATCAAAAAATTATTATGAAAACTCTTATATTGTTTTCATCAATTGAACAATAATATATATATATATATATATATATATATATAATTCAAAGTGTATAAATCATTTCAACTATGTAACTAATTTATGATGATATTTTTTGAGAAAAAAAAAACATATACTTCATCTGTCCCATAAACAATGGTTCACTTTTATCAATGTATCAATTTATTTTTTACTTATTCTACGACATATATTTCATCAAGTGGGTCTCTTTCTCCACTTATAATAATAAATCATTTTTTAAGTAGCAATGTAAGGGGTTAAGAATTTTCTCTCTCTAGAGAGCTCCCTTCCCTTGCGACTCTCCTCTTTTTTCCACACTTCGGATTATCCCGAGTTAGTTCTCTTCCTTACTCGGATCTACGTCCGAGTTTAAGTCAATATTCAATGCTCCCTCTCGATTCCACGTTGTTCTTGCTCTCACGAAGTTCCTCACAATGGTGTCTTCCCTCAAGTTGGGTTGGCGTTGTTCACTGCTCAGTTATGACTGAGTTCAGTTCACCTCCACTACTGAGATGCATCTTAGTTAAGTCCTTCGGGTCAGGTGCTGCTGCACGGTGATTCGCATTACGTTGTTCCACTGGTGGCCTTGTTTGTGCTTTCCCAGCCACGCGTAAGGGCGTACTCTGTGGCTTTGGTAGCCTTTCATTCCTCGGTGGCTTGCTGAGCTTCGGCCCAGAACCTTGCCACGCCTAAGACTTTCGTTACTCACTCCATTCATTGACTCGGTCCACCTTTCGACTCTTTTTTTGAAGCTTTATGTTGATTGGTAATCCTTCAACTTTTCGATGCAAACGGGTGTTGTACCCCATCCAGTCTCCATTTAGGCTTTGTGACTTGCTCATTTGGTCCTTACGGCGTGAGTTACACATTTGTACTTCGGCTATGCTTTTCTGGCTTAACCGTCGTTGTTGTTACTGCGTTACCATGAGCTGTTCCAGTTCTCATTCCTACTCCTTATAGCAGCTATACCGGAGGCCACTTGGTTTTTCCCCACATGAGGGGTGCGGGAACTACCTTTTCCAACCTCTATTCATTCTGCGTAACTTTTGTTGGATATCAGCCCATTTTCTAACCTTTCTGATGAGTTCTCGAGCACCCGGGCGTTCGTTTGTTGTGTTTCTCCGCCTTGAGCCTTCTAAGTCTGTTTGGGTCCACTAGTTTTGCGGGAGACTTGGTGGTCTCGTTCATCCTCGTTTGGCAGGACGTGGGATGTCCCTCCAACCTTAATCATTTCAGTCCTCACCAGCGTTCTTGATTCCTGGCACCTTCGTTCGTTGATGTGGTTCCTCTCGAGATTTTATTGTACCCGTGCGATGCACGACCAGTAAATATATAAAACTTTGTATGCACAAATAATCAATATATAAATATATGTAAAAAAATAAATATAATGATGTAAATAAATAATATTACATATATAATAAAATACTTTTCTATCCATCAAAACTACAGTGTGAATTGAAAGCATGGGTTTTGATAATTGATAATTGAGCGGATAAAGGACCCATCAAAATCGAAGTATTAAATGGTTGGATTGTTTTGTAAATATGGAGTGTTATTGAGATATAAAATATAACCGATAGTCTTCAAAAAATAAAATACTACAATTTTCGTGGACGAATTGAATAATATATTTAAAATACTTACATCTAACATTTTGGATGACTTCCCTATGAAAGACATTCTTTATATACGTACAATTTTAATCCTCGTCACCATACATTAGAATTTTAACCTCGACAATTAGTAGCGCTTGCGTTACTAATTGACCATAACTTTTATTAATCGTCATTATATAAGACACAACTAATGGAAACTGTCACCATTGAAACTTGAATGGTAATATTGGATCTGAAGGCGTTAACAATAATTGAGGTATTAAAATCTTATGCCCAACATTATGTCTGCTCAACAATATTTCGTTGAGAATTCGAAGACCAATAATAATCTATTTGATTTCATTATGGTGATATAAGTTTCTCAATAACAAAACTGGAGTTTCATTTTATATATTTTTTAAATAATTGATGATTAGGTGCATTTGAATACCTAATTTCATTTACAAACTCAGGCACATAAATTTCATCCAACAATGTGCTACTTAAGTCAAATTTACATGCACTATCTGAACTAAAATAATTTTGAATATCATATTAATTAATTCTGAACTAAAATGTCGCTGACTTGTTATCCACGCAAATAGTTGTTGGCTCTTTTTGTGGCCACCCGAGCTCCATTAATAAGCTTCTGAGCCAAACTGCATGGCAAACACTGGATGTGGCAGCCACATATTCAGCTTCACAAGTTGACAGCGTGACTATGGGTTGCTTCTTCGACATCCAGGTGAAAGTGGTGTCTCCCATGAAAAACACGAACCCGCTTGTACTCTTGCGGTCATTAGAGCATTGGCAACGCAGCTCCTCGAGCATTACTCGAGTAAGGCAATTTCTTCGTGTATGGCGTTGCAATGGCTGTTTCCTCGAGCATTACTCGAGTGCTCGGGTAGCACTCGAGTGGTGCGTGCTATGCACGCGCCTCAAATAAAAAAAATTATTTTAATTTCCAATGGCTGTTTTTTTTGTTTTTTTTATTAAAGTTTTATGTAATATTTAGGATTTTATAATTAATGCAATTTAAATTTGAAATAAATTGTGTTATTTAAATTTGAGCAATTAAATTTAAATGAAAAACATAAAATCAAAACTAATGTTATCAAGTAGGCTATCAAGGAACCTCAATGCAGCACTACCTACTCAATAACACAACCACTATCAAGTAGGCTATCAAGGAACCCCATTGCGGATGCTCTTATTATCTCCAGCCCAATCGCTATCACTATAGCCAACAAGCTTATAATCATCAGTATTTGAATAGAATAGGCCATAGTTGAGCGTACCTTTGAGATATCGTAGTATTCTCTTTGTTGCCTTAAAGTGGATGGAGGTTGGATTTTCCATATAGCAACTCACGAGCCCTGTCGCATAAAGAATGTCAGGCCTTGTGCAAGTTAAGTATCGTAAACTTCCAACCAAGCTCTTGAATAATGTCGGGTCTACCTTTTCTCCTCCATCGCTCTTGGATAATTTTATCCCGCACTCCACTGGCGTGTTGATTCCAAATAAGCAGTTTTTCTAACTAAAAATTATTTCATTAGCTTATAAGCTCAATTATCCAAACTCTCTGATAACTTATAAGCTCTTGAGAAACTATATCTTATAAGCCTTTGAAATATCTTTTAAGCTTCAAGAACTTATAAGCTCTTTAAAATAAATGGTTAATAGTGTTTTATGTCCCGAACTTTCAGCGTTTTCCACAAAATGTCCCGAACTTTCATTTTCTTCTAAAAAACCTTGAACTTTCAACGTTTTTCAACAATGGTGGTTCCTAATATGGTTTTCCAACAATGGCGGTCTCCAACATATTTCTTTCGGCGAGATAATTCATCTTTTTGTCACCGAATTTGTATAGTGGGACGTTTTATGGAAAAAACTGAAAGTTTAGGAATTTTTAGGAGAAAATGAAAGTTCGGGACATTTTGTGAAAAACGTTGAAAGTTCGGGAGATAAAACACAATTAACCCTAAAATAAAGTTAGCCAAACCCCTTTAAATTGCTATCTATGTGTGTTGGAAGGGCTTAAAGCTTTTTAGTGTTATTATACTCAGTGATAAATTGGAAATTGTAGTTAGTAAACCTCTAAATATTTTGTAGTCTTATCATCACAAATTTTATTAAACTGTACATAAATTGATGAGTGAATTTGTTTTCTTTGAGAACATTAATGAGTGAATCTGTTAAGAGGATCAGCAGTGGGGGTGACCTGATAGCTGACCTGATAAAGGGGGGGACCATATTGGGTCAGTGAGGCTGCAGTGGGATGACATAATAGCTGACCTGATCTTTTTAGTTTTAATTATTATATTTTTTATTTAATTTTAATTGCAGAAATTTAAATAACACATTTTTTTATACTATATTATTCTAAAGTACACGATTTTAATTTTAACACCAAATAAATTTACATATTTGTTAAATTGATGTATTAATTGGACCAATTAATTTTTTAAGGCCCATAATAGTAAGCCCAATTAATACACCAATGTGCGTGCTCAGCACACGCCTTCTCCAACACACATCAGGTCGGACCCGTTAGATCAGGGCACCCTCGAGCGATCGTCTGCTGCAGTGGGCGACCCGATAGGGTGGGTGACTCGAGACCCCCCTATCGGAGCACCCGCAGTGGTGCTCTAAGGGAGATTAATCAATAGAGCAAGACTGTTTCTTTTAATTATAAATTAGTACGATGAGCATATTGTAGCAGGTGCTAATTACTCTTTTCTATTGTAGCATTTTTGAATTATTTTCTTGTTTTGTTTTCTTTATTGATCAAGAAAAAGACACTTTCTTGATAATCATCTTTGGATGAGCTATTATTATTGCCCCTATGGCATTTTACGAACTTCTATTATATTTGACTTTTACTTTTTACTGCAGTGTTGCTTAGTTCCGATTTTCATTGCCTCTAAAAATTTATCCATGTGTTACAAACTTACAACGACGACGCTTGAAGAAAAGCTAGGTGTAGCCTATAATGACAGCTGTTAGATTAATTATTAATTGTGCAGTATCTACATATTAATGTTGTTTGGTTGGTAGTACGCATACCGTGTACTTAGTTTTATTGAGTATTTTTGCATAAACTAATATTTGTCATGTATTAATGTTGTGTTTGTAATTCATATTTACACTTCTCTAAATTAGTTACCATTATGTCATATTTTAATCAATACACATGATATAATATAAAATTTACGTTGTATATCAAAATTCTCTAAAATAAATTCTCAAAACGTTTAAGCTCATTAGTATTTATCGCTTCAACCTCCACGTCGCCGCCGCTTCCAAAATCTTGACTATGGCATATTTTTACAAAAAAATGTTTAGCAGTATAAAATACAATTGTTATATAATTTTCACAAAATCGAATAATAATTACAAAAATCGTGTAAAAATATATATTTTATACAGTTAAGTGTGTAACAGTGTAAAAGATGTATAACGACAAAAAAGTGTGTAACATTGTTACACGCTTTTCACGATTATTACACGATTTTACATAATCATATAAAAAAATATTTTATACAGTTACACATTAAAAGAGTTTTATGATAAAAATAAAATAAAAATCCACAATTTTATCTAGGCAAATTATCCCATGCGACGGTCGCATGCCATGCGACGGGTCGGGTCTGTCTTTGACCCGGCCCGGATAGAAAACTATATATTAAACACTTGACAATTGAAGACTAATAGAAAGTTGTCGTGCAGCGGTAGCTCTTGCGCGTTAAAGCATTGTGTCCCTCCGAGGTTGCGGGTTCGAATCTGTATAGGGCTGAATTTTATGGAATTTTTTTTTGTTCCTTTTTCTTTGCATTTTTTGATGTTTTTTTTTTCATTTTTTTATTTCAGTTTTTTCTTTTTTTTTTCCTTTCTTTGCGTTTCTACTGTTTATTAAAAAATAAAAATTTGGGTTTTTTTATATTTGTTTTTCATTTTTTTGTTCTTTTTTCTTTGCATTTTTTGATGTATTTTTTTTATCTTACTTTGCGTTTTTACTGTTTTTCTTAAAAAAAATTGGGTTTTTTTATGTTTGTTTTTCATTTTTTTTTTCAGTTTTTTCTTTCTTTTCATTTTTTACTGTTTCTTTTTACAATATTTTTTATTTTATTGATTATTGTTCGACTTATTTGATAAAGTAATCATTGATACGAACAAATTTAATATTTCTGAATTATTACATTTATTTAGTATAATGTTTATTTGTATTTATAACAACATTTATTTTTAGTTATTTTCTCAAGTAATTATTTTTGTAAACAAAAGTAATTATTGATATGAAGAAAAGTAAATATTTTTGTTAACAAAAGTAATTATTATTACAATGAAATGTAATATTTCTAAATTATTACATTTGTTCACGATAATTGTTACTTTTATTTTTGAGAATTTATTCTTTTAGTTATTTAACCAAATAATAATTATTGTAATAAAAAGTAATTGTTGATATGTATAAAAAAGTAATGTTATTTTTACTCGTTAGTACTTGTAATTTTGTATATTTGGTCAAGTAATCATTGTCGTAATAAAAAGTAATTATTGATGTACAGGATGAAAAGTAAAGTTTTATAAACGTTAAATTTCTTCATGTCAATAATTAATTTTATTATAATAATAACTATTTTGAATAACCTAGAAATAAATACTAGAATAAAATAAAAAATAATCAAATAATTATTCAAGTAATCATTGTCGTAAAGAAAAGTAATTATTGATATGATGAAAAGTAATGTTTCTAAATTATTACATTTGTTCGCGATAATTGTTATTTTTATTCATAAAAGCAAATGTATATCTTATGTTTATTAAAAGTAAATACTCTAATAAGGATTCAAGATTTAGTGTTTAGGGTTTAGTTTTCAAGGCTTAGGGTTTAGAAAAATATATAATACTTTGTATGAATGAAGTTAAATATTTATATTAACATAAGTATACATTTTTTAGAACAAATGTATATCTTATGCTTATTAAAAGTAAATATTCCTACTAGAGTTCAAGATTAACTGTTTAGGGTTTAGGGTTTAGTTTTCACGGTTTAAGGCTTAGAAAATATAATACTTTGTATTGACTGAAGGTAAATACTTATATTAACATAAGTATATATTTTTGTTAACAAATGAATATATTATGCTTATTAAAAGTAAATATTCCTATTAGGGTTAAGATTTAGTGTTCAGGATTTAATGTTTAATGTCAGGGTTTAAGAGTTAAAAAATTTACTACTTTATATCGAATGAATGTAAATACTTATATTAACATAAGTATACATTTGTGCTAACAAATGTATATTTTATACTTATTAAAAGTAACTATTATATTAATAAAAAATAATTATACATATGAAGAAATGTAACACTTTAAAATTATTACTTTTTTCACGGAAAATTGTTATTTTTACTCACGAAAATCTATAATTTTAATTATTTTGTTAAGTCTTTATAGTCGTAAGAAAAAAAAACCTAAAATAAGAAACTGAAGAAAAAAAAAAAAAAAAACGAAACATGCAAGCAGCTGAAAAAAAAAAAGCAAAAGGATTAACAAACAAAAAACCAAAAAAAAAACGAAAAAGAAAGAAAAAAGAACCAAAAGAGAATAAACCCAAACATTGGGGCAAAGGGGGATTTGAACAGCTGTCCTTTAGGAGAAGGAGGCGCAGCAATACCATTGCACCACAAGACATTTATGATTTTGTTCACTGAAAGTTTTAATATAAACGTTGATGTGGGTCGGGTTGGATAAAACCCGTCGCATCTCATGCGACCGCCGCACAGGAGACCAACTGTTTTATCTATATGAATAAATTTTCCATTTATTATATGGTTTTAATTAAAACGGGGTGCTGCCTCTTTATTTTAGTTACGTTTATGTACGTAAATGAATTATTGGAGTGCATCCTCGAGCAATGGATTGGATTTCCTTTTCAACCAAAAAAGGACTTGCGTGCTTAGAAATTCAACAGAGGAACATCGCTGAATGTTCAACCTAAATTTAATTTTTAATAAACTAGTTATTAGTATGTAATCCGTTGTCGTCCAGCGGTTAGGATATCTGGCTTTCACCCAGGAGACCCGGGTTCGATTCCCGGCAACGGAATTTTTGTTTTTGCTCAACTAAATAATTTTTACTTTTTTATTTATGATAACTTGAGTTCTGTAAACTTCTGCCTAACATTTCCATTTGGATTTGTTAATATCGTCCAATCATTGGATTTGGATTCGAAATTTTCTTTTCTTTTCTTTTCATATAATAAAAAACAAAAACAAAATGGCCTTAAAAAAATTACAATAAAATATCCTGAATTATACATAGTTGGGATGAAAATTACAGGGATCGATTTTGGTTGAAATCTGTCAGACCTTAAACTTAGCTAATTATCCACCGATCACTTGCGAAAGCGCTAACCAAAAAATATAAAAATAAAAAATCAATATGAAAGATAAGAGGCGTGTAACATGTGTTGGATAATCGTATAAACGACATTTTGAAAATTGATATATTTATATATATATATAAAAAGGATAAAGGATTTACGTAAATGGCGATCCTTCATCTCTCTCCTCCTCCTCCTCCTCTCCTCCACAATTCCACTGATTCATACTCTACAGCTTTATTCTCTCCGAAACGACTCCTCCAATTCTCATCAAATCAACACAGCCGCCGCGATGCTTCACTTCACTTTCCTAGCTACAGCTCCAATCGAGAATCCGATAGATGGAGAATCGGTGTTTCCTTTTTCGTCCCTTTCTTGGACAGAAGCGGCGAAATCGAGAGCCTAAAGCAGCAGCTTCTGGATGCCATTGCTCCGCTCGACCGCGGCAGCGCCGCCACTCCGGAAGACCAGCAGCTTGTCGATCAGGTAACCTCATTTACTGATTTCTGATTTTGTTGATTTAATGAGTGAAGGTTATAATCTGCAGTTGGCAGATTAGAAAAGGGGCTAATAGTTGTTGATTACTACTATTTATTTTATTTTGTTTTGAGATTGCAAGCAAACTTGAAGCGAAGAACAGAGTGAATGAACCACTCAAATCGAGTCTTCTGAATGGGAAATGGGAGCTCTTGTATACAACATCCAAGTCTCTTCTTCAGAGTGAGGTTGCTTCCTTATTATTCCTGATGGATATAACTCTCAACAATATATCATCTTATCTTCTATTCTAAAATCGCGGCAGAGACCCAAGATCTTCAGACCAAATGGAAAAATTTACCAAGCTATCAACTTGGATACTTTGAGGGCCCAAAATATCGAAACGTGGCCATTTTTCAATCAGGTACATGTCATGTCTATACCATATCATCAAACTTTGATGAATAAATTAATCTGACATGCTGTTATTTTTTTTAATATATATTCTTGTAGGCTACAGCTAATTTGGTTCCACTAAATCAAACAAGAGTTGCTGTTAAGTTTGACAGTTTTAAGATTGCTGGTGTGGTGGGTGAATCTTTGCTTTGGAATCTCTTTTCTTGCTTAATACTAGTCTTTGACAATGCAAGCGCAGATACCTATTAAGGCACGTGGAAGCGGGCGTGGTCAGCTTGAAATTACATACTTGGATGAAGAGCTGCGGTAAGAAAATATGTGATGTCTGATGTAGCATTTGTTACATTCATACTTGAAATGGTGGATCCCTTCTACAGAGTACCTATGTAGTGTAGAATTTACAGAATAAATCAAGGGGAGGTTAGTATGGTTGTGTGTTTCAAAACCTTTTGTCAAATTATGTTTATAACGAGAAATGTATATTTAGAATTGGACCATTATATTTGAGTTTGGTCCTCGACTCCAAGTTTAGTCTTGTGCAATTTGACTCTATTTTTATACAGATGAGAAAGTACCAATTTTGCAGCAAAACATGGTTGCAAGTCTAGTGCATTGATTCTTAAGTGCACGGCTATTATTTTAAAGAGGTGGTATACTGCGAGGTTGATAGATTAATAAATTTTAATTGGAGATTAATAAATCTCAATTAAGTCTATCTTGCAGTAAGATCAAACTTCACATGAGTTTTTGTGTATTTTAAATCACACACCATAAAATATCTATAATGAATACTCAAATAATCTTTTCAATAATGTTTGTTTTTAAATTTTATAAATTATAAAGAGTAGAGTGTTTGAATAATTGTAAATCCAAAATGCTTGCATAAACTAGACACAATCGAGTGATAGTATCATTTTAACTAATGACCGCATAAATAACCAATACAAAATTATATGCGCTCATATTTCTTAATGGATGACAATATACCCACATAAGAGCTGGCCTGATTCAGGCCATCGGGTACTCGGCCAAATTCGTCCAGTGATTTTTTATTATTACTAGTATGACCATTTGTGCGATGCACGACTGTCACAGCCCGCAACCCTTAATGACGATTTAGCCGGGATTATGACTTGGGATAAGAATTAATGAGTGGGAACGGATATGGACTATTACTTAACATTAAAGTATATGGAAATGTCACTCATAGATAAAATGCTAGGATCATATATGATCATTTGGATACTTATAAAACATACACATAAAGGAGAACTGATTAAGGTGGGTTACCCAATAACACGTGTCACAACTTCATAACATAGAGTTATTCTAATCAAAGTGGTTTGCAGCGGAAAAACGTGTGAGATATACATATGAAGATGTATACTCAAGGTTACATTTCTTGAAATGTCAAAAGAACACCCGCTCAACATCATTCCATTCCATCAGCTGCTCAACCTGCACCTTTAGAAATACATGCAGGGCTGAGTATAAAAATACTCAGTGGGCACATATGCCTACTATGAAATATAACATGCTTCGTAAAGATTTAAATTGTCATGCCATCATAAACAGTACAGCAAGGGGTTTTTCGCTAAAAATGCCCAAGCTTACTAAATTCAGTTGTGATTCTTAAAGTTCGACTGCAGTCTAAGTTCTCTTGTAATCTATCATATCTGGAACTGTGTGCCGGAGAGGTGGCCACCTCTCACGGTCACTTGACCGGCCAACCCGCTAGATGACTCACGGTCACTGGTGTACACTAGCCCTGGCAGGATAGCTATCAACTGCTCAAGACCCGAATTCGATTGCATCATTGGCAAAGCCAAAGCAGATAGATATCATACTAAAATTGAAACATTTTATGGCAAGACAATACTTGAAATAACTTTAACTCAAAGATTTTGTCATGAAATAACTTGCTTGAACGTAACATTTAAACTCATTTGATATATATGAAACTGAAATTAACAGTTAGATCATCTCATGCATTCATTCGTATAAGAGGCCTACGACACGCAGGGGATCTCTATATACGTATAGTAAAAGTAATGCTCACCTGGATAGGCAAAGCCTGAAGATCATACACATAAAAACCTGTCTTGGGAAAGCAGCGCTAGTCCCCCTGGTCACAAAGCCTACAAGAAATTCTATTCTTAATAGGTCTCCTTGAATCTAATCTTAAGTCATGGTGTAGTGCTTAACATTCTATGATTCACTTAGTCGGTTTTCAAAATTTAATGAATAAATAATTGAAAACATTTCTCTTGAGTTAAAAACACCAACAATATTCTTACTCATCTTTCTTTAATAATTGGAATTATAAATAAAACCAATTAAATCTTAAATACTCTTATTGCAAAAATATAATGCAAATTCATGTCATGCTTGGCATATAATAAGAAATTACTTAAAATATGCACATAATAATAATAATTTAATATTATTATGAAAACTAGTCTTTGAAATAAATTAATTAAACTAATTATAAAGTGTGAAATCTAATAAATTTATTGGCTCAATAAAATAATTCAGAGCCCGAACAATTAAATAAAACGCAGCCCAGTTTATAAAAAAAGATCAGTCCAGACTAATTAAAATCATTTAAACGAGCCCAACAAAAATAGCCCCAAAACTCAAGCCCAAACTGACTTAAGCCCATTCACTTTCCTTCTATATTTTCGGCCCAACAGAAAATAAAACCAATAAAATCGGCCCATACAAAAGCCCAATTTTAGTTTGTTTTAAAACTTTGGCCCAAAGTGGAGGCCCAAATTTAAGCCCATTTATCTCTCTCTCTCTACGTTTCTTATCCCTCTCTCTTCTCCCTCACAATTTCAGATCTCTTTCTCTCTCTTCAAAGAAACACACGCACACACAAACAGCTCATCTCTCCCTCGCGCCTCTCTCGGTTCAGACCAAAAACTCTCTCAAAGCTCGGCCGCCGCAGTCTGCCTTCCGGCGAATTCAAGGCTGGAAGGCTGCCGCCTCCATCTTCCTCGATCTCCCTCATCAGAACACACACAAATACTCCGCCCCTTTCCAGCCGGAACCCACCGCCGCGGCTCTCTCTCTCTCCGGCGAAACAGCGGAGTCCGCCGCAGTCTGCCTTCCCTCTTCTCCTCCGGCGACTATAGCCTCCAAGCCGCCGCCTCATCTTACTCTCTTCGCCCGTCCTCGGCCGAACAGCTGCAGCAGAGTCGTTGCTATGCCCTAGTCCACTTTTCCCAAATCCACCGATTCCCGGCGACCGCTCCGCCACACGTGACGCCGCCGACCTCAGCCCGAAACCCCTAATTTCCATCGCCTCCTCTCTTTTACTTGCGCCGGACGGACAACAGCGATGAGCCGCCCCCGACCGCCGTATCACTCCCCTGCCTCGGCCGGGCAGTAGCAGCTTTCGTAGCCACCACCACCGCCATCCGTCGACCCTCTCCAGACCCGGCTCACACACCCAACAAACGTATAGCATTCTTCTTCTTCTCTTCTATTTACTAATACAGTTTTTCTTAAAAGCATTTGTGTATATGTAAAACTTGTGAAAAGCTATTCCATAAATTCATGTATGTGTTTCTTTAACATGGGCTGCTGATTTAGTAAAATATACATAAGCTTATATATATATATATATATATATATATATATATGAAAGATGAAAGCTTGTTGATAGATTTGTGGAACTAAAATATATCATGCCTGTGTATAAGAAGTGAGTGACATTCTATTCAATTGCTTGATATACAAGATGAGTTAAAGGTGTAACCTTTAATAGAATCGGTTGGGTTTGTGCGGCTGGAAACTGGAATGGTTTGGCTGCTTAAGAAACTTGGTCAGGCTGCGTTGTTGTCATCTGAACTTGGTTGAAGTTTGGTGTTTGATTTGCTACTGTAAAACTGGACCTCACTGAATCGATTTTTGCACTTGAGTCTTTTCTCTTTTTTTTTTTTTATTATGAGAAGGAGTTCTGTTGAATGGTGAGGATGCCAAACTGAGAGGGTTGTGCTTGGATTAAGCAGAGGAGTAAAGAGCTTTAGGCATGGCTTTTGCAGGGAGTTGGTGGTGGGAGTGGGTAGTGATGTTAAGTTTTGAAAGAGAGGCTACTTTTAAGGCATGGTAGCATAGATAGGAAAAAGTAGTTGTGGAAAATGTCAAATTAATATGGCGCATTTGATTTGGTAGAAAAGTTGGGATTATACAGCCTGACTTTTGGGGCTGGAATTGGGCTGTAGAGTGGGCGGCTATGAGGCATAGGGTGGGCGGCTATGATTGGACAATTTAAATCCCTCAGGATAAAATTGTCGAAACTGAAATACTACTTCAGGGTTTGCTAATTAAAAGCTCGTGAAAATGCTTGAATGCTAAATTAAATAAATATGCAATGCATATAAATTTAATAACTAAATTTACAAATGCTTTTGTAAATCATTTTTGTTGGAATTAAAAAATAAATTCTTTTTCTCAATCGGCGTGAATTATCTTAAATCTAAGTTTAAAATTTACTCTAAACTTAGCTAGGGAAAAGCGGGGCGTTACAACGACAAACATGAAAATCAAACAATATATTTAAATAAATACTAAATAAATATAAATATATTTATTTTAAAAATAAAATAAACTAAAATAATTCACATCAATTACTCAATAAAATCTAGAATATAAATTTTCAATTTTGCAAAGAGTGCAGTGATAAATGATAATTATAGTTATTAAATAATTTTAAACCATTTGATAATGAATATTTAACATAACATATTATCATTATAGAGTATTACATATCATAATATATAAATAGATAAAAAGTTGTAAACTTTTAACGAAGAGAGAGAAAATAAAATATTTTAAAGTATTCAATTATGGTTTTAAATTTATTTTTGATGATTTTTATACAATATTACATATTTTGTCACGAACTTAAATTTAAGATGCATATTAAACATTTATTCATTAATCAAATTTATTGTAATGGTGTTTAGAAGAGAATTAAATTATATAACAAAATAGGATTAAAAAATAGTAGAAAAAATTGTTGGGAAAAGAGAGAGAAAAAAAAAAGAGGAGGGAAAATTTGGAGGGAAAAAACTCCTCTTTTATAGATTATATAGATTATTAAATTCTGTTTTTATTTTTACAAAAAATTAAATAGTTTAAAATCAATTCAAATGATAATTATAAACAAAATAAAAATATAAAATCATACTACAATCAACATGAATCGATTCAATTTAAATAGAACGATAAATAAATGAAAACTCCATAATAGTACTTCACTAAACAACAATTCAAAATATTTAAATAAATTAAAAGTCCTAATAATACATACAAAATAATAATATCATCAATTCATCATCAACCATTAGATTCAACCTCAACCATATTCGAATCGTCCTTGGACAATCTTATTTCTTCATCTTCTTTCTTATTTGTATTACAAGTTAGAAAATAATGCAAACTTTCTCTATTTTCAAAATTATTGCTCAAATTCAAAAGGTTGCATTTCTATATATTAAAATCCACATAAATAATTAATTAAAAGGCAACAGAATGTAAAATACACAACATATGCCAACGAACTTTTAGTAGATATGAGAAAAAAAATATTATGAAATAAATAAAAGGAAAAAACCATTGACTCTCTCTACAGATTTCCATCTACAAGCTATTTGTCAAATCGTGTGCTAATTTAAGAATCTTAAAATATGAACACTAAAGGAGATCTGCCAAATATAAAATAAAATAAATAATATACAAAAAGAAAAGAAAAAAAAAAAGGGTTTCAAATTTGAGAAACCCAAATCCAAGCAAATAAGTGAAAGTCAAGTATCATGGGCATGAATGGAATTCTCTCGATCACTAAACACTAGGCCGGATATCGTGCAAGAGCTTCGTGGGATGGAAGAGACGATACATAACAAGAGAATAAATGGAATAAAAATCATACCTTTTTTTCAAAAGTATTCGATCGACATCACACAAGTAAATGCATGAGACAACAAGAGATGTGGTCGGAGGCACGCTGTCAGCGCAACTCAATGGAAGGTGATAGGCGACCAATGATTTGTTAGAATACCCTAAGTAGCACTCATCCTTAAAAGCTAGACTATCAAATAGAGAGTGCCTAAAGTGTTATAAACCAAACTAATGATCAGTTCATATTTAATCGATGTGGGACGGATCATGATAAACCATCACGCTTCCGTTCTCCGCCCACAGCGGTCATACCACTGCAGACGACTCGGGGCAACACATAACGCTTCTGGTGGACCAAAGCATGGGGTTGTCTCTGATACCATTTGTTACAACACCTTAGGTAGAACTCATCCTCAAAAGTCAGACTATCAAGGAGATGGTGCCTAAGGTATTATAAACCACACCAATCTGCTCATACTTAGTAGATGTGGGACAAATCATGACACGATTGTGGCAGCGGCAGCGGCACCGCGGCATATAGCTCAATTGTTCAAACTCAAGTTTCAAAGTGTGGCTGTAGTTGTAAGGTTTGGAACTCAATGATTTTACGAAAAAATAAAGAGGTAAAACGGATGAATTAAATTAATCAACATATTTAATATAAAATAAAATAAAAAAGAATGATCAGACGGGCTTTTTAGTCCAAATTTTTTGATCAGCCAAACGAACTAATTCGACGGGCTTTTTAGATCTCGATTCTTTCGGGCCTCTATTTTATAAAGTCAAGCCCAACCCTAAATACGGGCGGGCCTAGTCAATTTTGTCAATTCTCCATAGTGGAATGTAAAAGCTTGTTTATAATTAATTATATTTGTTTAATTGTATTCATATTCTATTATATACTCCCTTCGTGTCATTGACAATGACATACTTTCTATTTCGGCATTCTAATCGATAATGGTCTAGTTCAAAAAATAAAAATAATTAGGATTTTTAATTGAAAATAATAAATTTTAAGTTTTTTATGTAAAGAGTAGTATAATTGTTAGAGTTATTTATTTTTGTTGTCATTTAGTAGACATGTAACAACTGCCTTTGATACATTCGGTGTTACATATTTAGTCTGAATGGATAAGCACAAGAGCAGAGTTGACATGTAACATCTGCCTTATCGGTGTTACATATTTAGTCCGAATGGATAAACACATAGAAGTTCTTATAGAAGTATAAATGGATATACTTCTTCGGTCAGAGATAGCTCACGTTTTTGTCAGTCTCTTGGGAGATAAGTTTGCTTATTTGAAGATAAGCTTGTTGATATGAGATGAAAGAGTCCTACATGAAGAAGGAGTTCATCATCTATATATATATAAGGAAAAGAGACGAACGGAGATCGGTTCGGCTATTTTTATTCTCTTAAGTCATAGCTTTATTATTTTGCCACCTTTTATATTTGATAGTTGTTACTTTGCCTGGGTGATTTATGTATATTCATTCTTTGTGTTCGAGAGTTATGCATCTTTGATTTTCCATGTCAGCTTGAGCAAAGTGTGTTTATTGATTGTGATATTTACTTATTGTTTCGTGAAGTATTGAGTTGTAAAAGGAATTAAATGGTGTTCGTCGGTGTTCACGCCTAGAAGGTTAGCTGTCGTCTAGCTTTTAATATTTCATCGTTGTTGGGATTTTGGGAAGTTATAGAGGCGTAGAAAAATTGAGTTTTTTTTATAAGTCCTGTTTTAACCTAATCTCACATAGTGGAATGTTTTTCCTGTACGATGTATGTGTTCTATCACCCAGTTAAGTTACCAATTCTGGTGTTTTTTGGTTATTGCATTATTTGTTGCACTTGATGTTACTGCACTGCTATATGTACTAGCTTGGTCTGGGGTGTATGTGTATTTAGACATGTAGCACTTTCAATAATAAGTACGATTAATTTTCAAATTTTTATATTAATAGTATTTAATTTTACTATTTTAATTTGAGTATGTTTGAAGTCCACTCCCTATTTTTCTAGATTTCTATAACCAATATAGCATTCGTAAAAACCATTTTTATCAAGCAAAAGAAACTATACGACCGCCGATTTCTTTTCTTTCCTTTTTCTTATCTGAAATAAAAAGAGCTGACAGGCAAAGATCTGTCAGTTATGGTTGGGAAGATTCCAGCCTCTCAGATTCCCAAACAAACTAAAATATAATGTCGGAAAGATTACAAGATAGATCCCTTCCCTTGCTCAAAAAAAAAAACATAGATCCCTTCCCCGAAAAAAGAAAAAACGAATCCCATTAAATTTCCATTGAACCTGGAATTACGTACCGAGGCTGAAAGCGAAAGAAGACAAAAAAAAGAAAAGAAAAAGAAAAAATGAACAAAACTATGCCTTAATTGCAACATTTACAGAATTTTAAATGAAGACAGCGAACCTAATTTCGATGTTTTTGAAGTCACCATTTTCAAACAAGGCCACCCTGTTCTCCCGCAGACCAATCATGGCCTCCTCCCTTTTCCTCCACCCCGCCGGCGCCGCGGCCCCATTTCGCGCCCTCGCTTTCTCCACCAAAGCCACGCCGCCGCAGCACGAGAGCTTCACGCCGCCGCCGGACCAGGAAAAGAAGTCTTTCGCCGTCGCCACGGGGGAGCTCTTCCTCGGCATCGCGGCTCGGATTCTGAATAGGAACGGGAAAATTGTGGACGGCGGGGTGCCGGCGGCGGAGATGTTCGTGGGGGATGAGAAGGAGAGGGAGTGGTGGTGGAGGCAGCGGAGGAAGGTGGGGATTGGGGCCGTGGTGGAGGACCCGGTTGAGCCGGACGTAGTGTGGGAGCAGGGGGAGAAAGACGTGGAGGCGGAGCGGCGGCGCAAGGCCGTTACTAGCCCTGGGTTTAGCTTCTCCGCCGCGGGGCTCTTGTTCCCCTATCACCTTGGGGCGGCTCGGCTTCTCATTGAGAAGGGTTATATCAAGGTTCTCCTTCCGTAAGGATTCAATTCATTTTCTTCAAAGTTTATATTGCCTGATTTTTTATTAATATCAAATTGGTGTCAATTGTTCAAATTTGATTCACATCTCCATGTTTTGCTGATTTTGGATGTTGAACTCGATTTTTTTTGCTGTCGGTCTGTTTATTCATGTTCAACTGTGAGTCAAGTTGCTAGGATTGTAAGATGGTTAATTGAGCTGAGGCTGAGCCAATTCTTGATGAACTACTAGGTCTGAATGCACTTTATTGAGGTTATGGGGCATGAAATTTGTTTCTAACTTTGTGGAAATATTTCATTATCTCTGGTTTCTTTTCATGATTTTGATCCGCTTTGTCGTGATCAGGAAACAACGCCATTGGCTGGTTCGTCTGCCGGTGCTATTGTGTGTGCAGTGATAGCCTCAGGAGCCAGCATGGAGGAGGCACTCAGGGCTACCAAGATATTGGCTGATGATTGCAGGCTTCGAGGGACTGCATTCCGCCTTGGGGTATTTATGCACCCACCACTTATGTTCCTACAAGATCAAATTTCTGTTTAACAGATTAGACTTGTCATGTGTTTGTGGATGATAAGAAGAAATTGGTTGAACGTCGTGAACAAACGGAACATGAAGCTAAACTTCGACAACCATGACAATTAGAATAAGAATATGACATAGGGCATATATGGAAGATCACTTAATTCACAGTTCAATTTAGTTTATGCCCTGCCCTTATTTTGTTATATATGGAAGTTTAAAATACTTTACAGTTCGGTTTAGCTGTTTTTTTTTGGTTTTTTTGGCTTTGCTCAGGCTGTTCTTAGAGATGTTTTGGACCAGTTTCTGCCAGACGATGCTCATATCAGGTCCAATGGAAGAGTTCGTGGTGGGTATACTTATCTTTGATGTGTAGTTATTTGGTGATCGTTGACACTATAATGTATAGGACATGGTCATTTGATATGACTGCTCGGCGTGTATCTCTTTGAAAAAGATTGCCTTTGGCATTTTGAGCAGTGCACTACTCTTGCATTCCATGTAAATGTCTTTCCAGAAAATAGACTAAACAATTAAATCAGTAATTAGGTAGTATTGTGGGAAAAAGATGGTCTCTAGTACCTATTTTGATAGAACATTGTTGTGGTTCCCATGTCAGTTGCTGTGACGGAGATTCTCTGGAGGCCGAGGGGTGTACTTGTCGATCAATTTGATTCTAAAGAAGATCTCATCAATGCAGTTTTCACCTCCTCTTTCATTCCTGGGTAAAATTCTATTGACCTGTCTTGATTGAACAATTCTTTGAACTAAAAGTAATATTGATGCAGATATCTTGCTCCAAGGCCAGCAACAATGTTCCGCAATCGTTTATGCATAGACGGGGGTTTGACATTGTTCATGCCACCAACCTCTGCTGCTCAGACGGTATGTGATGTCTTGAATAAAAAATCAAGATCGTTTACTTTTACTTGTAGATGAATGAGCTCTGGATAAATGTGATGTTGCAGGTGCGGGTTTGTGCATTTCCTGCTGGTCGTTTGGGACTGAAAGGAATCGGAATCAGCCCCGATTGCAACCCGGAGAACAGGGCTAGTGCCCGAGAGGTGACATTTGCAGCTTATGCGATTCCAAGTTGACTACACGGCAACAAAAACTAATGTTGATGTGTTAATTTTTAGCTTTTCAAATGGGCGCTGGAGCCAGCTGCAGACGACGTTCTTGATAGGCTTTTCGAGCTTGGATATCTAGATGCAGCTGTGTGGGCGGAGGAGAATCCAGTGGAAGGAATAGTTCGAACTGATCATGAAATTAGCCCGGCAAACAAGTAACTGGTAAAATCAGCCATCAATATTAACTGTAAAAGTTCTGGACAGCGATACTTGTTCAAGACAAATGGATGTAAGTATAGAATATATAGATAAAAAGGAGAGCAAGGGATATGTAGGGATGTGGTGTGGAGGAATAATGAGCAAGTTCGATGCTCCCTACCACGTCCTATGTGTTTTTTTGGGGTTGCTCTTTTCATAGAGATGTGCGATGCGATATATGAGAGACATCAGAATATAGAGTTTGAATTCTTTTATATACACTATAAATTGTTATGTAGTAATTCATTTTTGGGCTTCAACTTACAGAAATCTCTATTGATCATTTGTTAGGATGACTAAAAAAGTGCTCCATGTCAGAGCAAGTCTCGCACTATTTCCCACATCGAATATGATAAGAAAGTCACATTCGAAAGCTTAGTATAAAAGAGGAGGTCAGTGGAAGTAGAAGCTCATACCTTTCTCGGCCTTTTGGCTAAGATCAAGTGTAGTATCTGTTCTTATCAGTTTAATATCTGATATGTGGGCCATTGGCCCACACGATATTAAATTTATTTCTTGAGGGGGAAGGCCCATCAAGATAGCTTGCTATCTGGGTCTTCAAGCGTCGCCCATGCGTTGCACTACTGCACGGGCCCGGCGCACCCCACCAAGCCCAGTCCAATTTTTTATGCTAATGCGTAAAACTAAATTAAACTGTAATCTGGTCAAATCTATGTTGACATTGAGGGGAAGAAAAGGTGCTACATTTTAAAGCGCATCGAAGGCTATTATAATAAGGTAATGAGAAACCAATCATTATTTATGGGAGCTATCACAACCATTTTCAAGACGAAGAGATTGCCTTTGTCACCTCTTGAAACTCTTGCCACAACAATAATAATAAAAGTTCGGGTGGAGCTTATTACCTCAACTCTGGGTTCAAGTATGTGATCTCGAGACTCGAGCGCTCCTACAGCATTTGCAGAAGCTTTTACAAGGTATCTGCAAAGCGCCATTGTGACATTGCTGCAGTTGTAAGTCTTTCAACTAGCAATGAATAATGTATAATTTACGGCAGCTCTTAATCAGATATTGGGTTATATAAATGATAATCATGCGTCTTTATTTCCTTGATAGTCTGGCATTTGTGAAATATTGACTTCTCTTTTCATCTTATAGTTGAGAAATTATGGGTTGTGTCTATGCTGCGTCGAGCGCAATATAGGATGTTGCGCATGACTTATTTTCTTTACACGTGTCTATCTTTAACTTTGTATTATTGGTTGGTTTTTTTAAACTCCGATTCAAATAACGCACACGCAATTTAGGAGAGTGTGATTAGCATTAGAGCAATGGGGGGCTCGTAGGTGGGTTCGAGCCCCACCGTTGCCGCACCGCCGGTGCGCGAGCCCGCCTCCCCTCTCCGCTCTCGGCTCAATTTGGAAAAGGGAGGGTGTGTGGAAGACACCCCCTTATTAAATCAATTTCGGCCCTTTTTTATTACAAAAAAATCAAAGAAATCAGAAAAGAGCCGTTGGGCTTGTAACCGTTTTTTTTGCTGTTGCAATTCGGCCGTTGGCCATTTTTTACGTTTTTATGTTTTTTTTTTCCTTTTTTTCTTCTATAAATTGATGTTCATTCATTCTTTATTTTTCAAACATCTTCTTTCTTTATCTTCTACTTCTACTTTTCTTCATATTCTTCTCTTACTTTTCTCACAAAACCATGGAAGGAGATTGGAGAAAATATTGGAACCAACACCCCAAAAATTCATCTCCCGGCGAATCAAATGCATCCGCTCAAGGATTCTTGCCATTCACTCAAGAATCAAATGCCTTTCAAACAGCGGCCATTGAAGGAATCAATTTGAACGCCCAATTTGCGGCGGCGGCCGATCCCGAGGTGGAGGAGATAGCATCTATGCCGACGACCACCAAACAACGAGGTCACTACTCTCCGCCGGAAACAATATTCATATGTTGTTTGTAGCTCGAGCACACAAACGACTCCGTGGTAGGGGTTAACCAAAAATCCGCTCCGTATTAGGGCGCCATATGCAAAATCTACAATGTTCAACGGCTCCAAGACACCATTCCACGCGACATCAAGCAAATCAAGTCTCATTTTCAATGCGTCGCAAAGGACGTGAAGTTGTGGGAGGGCATATACAAAAAGTGCCGGGAGAATTGGGCATCCGGCATGAGTGATGAGCAAATCATCTAGCAAACAGAAAAAATGTGGATTGCCGAGTATCGTTCGGCGTTTAAGTATCCATATACATGGAAGATACTGCGCGAGTCTAGAAGATTCACGAGCATTGGCGAGGATGTCCACTCCAATAAATGCTCTAAGGGCTCGAACGGTCGCGGCACAACGACTTCTAGCGACCAAAGTATCTCCACAAGGCCCCAAGGCCAAAAGGACGCGAAGAGAGACAATGGAAAATGCAAGAAGAAGTCGGAGTCGTCCAACGACAATACTCGAGCTCTCGGGTACATGGCGGAGATGGTCAAGGTCATGGGACAATTCTCCCATACTCAATGCAACATGGCCGATAGCATGTTGATGAGTAGGGACATCTCTCAAATGAATCCTGACGAGTTGGCGTTTCACTTGGCCAAGGTGGCAGAAATCAAGCAACGCAACAATCTCCCATTGCTTGTAGTTTTTTTTTTCTAATGTTTTTTTTTAATTTTAAGTAATATAGGACTTTATTTAATTGTATTGCAATTTTAATTTTCAATCAATGTAGGGTTAATTTTAAAATTTAATGAAATTTGAGTTGTTAAATAATGTTAATTTTAATTAAAAACAGCAATAAAATTAAATAGGAAATGAAAATAAAAATTAGAGAACCAATGGGTGGGTTCTCCCATTGTGGAGAGTGGGCTCTTAAATGATGGGGATCACATTTAAGAGTCCACATTGACTCTCCTTTGTGGATGCTCTTACAACTTACAAGACACATTTATCAAAACAAAACGCATTAGAGCATCTCCAGCGCTCGTGTCGAGCGCTGGGTCGACGCGGGGCGAAGAGGGGTGTGCCGCACTAGAGACGCGGCGTGATGCGAGGCGGCGTCGAAGGCAAAACCTGGGGCGAGTGGCGAAGGAGTATGGAGTGTCCTTCGGACGCGCCCAATTTAAAAAAAAAATCGAAAATCGTTTTTTTTTTTTAAAAAACTGACCGTTGGATTTTTTTTTTAAATTCGACCGTTCCAAAGCAACGGCTATTTTGATTTTCTTTTTTTTCTTTTTTTTTTTCCCCCTTCTATAAATACCACTCTTCCACTCTTTCAAATTCACCACATTCTCAACTACAATTCTCTCCCAACAACAATTCTCTCTTCTACATTTTTTAAATGGGTCGTGGATTCGATGAATACCTCGAGCAACAAGGCGGATCGAGGCTTCCAATGATGGGGTTTGCTCCATTTTCACAAACCTCCAATGTCTTGGCTACGGGAAATGTTCCCATGCCGGCGGCAAACGCCAACGTCCAAGAAGAGCCGGGGGAGGTGAAGCCGAAAGCCAAGGGCACCCGCGCTGCATATTCTAGCGAGGAGTCCGAGCTCGTGGCAATCTTGTGGGCGGAGGCAACATACAATCCTATTTTGGGGTCCTCCCAAAAGTTGCTCCAATATTGGAGAGCAATCGCGGAGAAGTTCAACGCGCTCAATACGTTGGGAGCGCCGCCGCGAAAGTCGGATCATCTCAAGTCCCACTTCGCCCGTGTCCAAAAGGAGACGAAATTCTTCGAGGGCTTCTACAACACTTGCAAGGACAATTCGGGGAGTGGTATGAGCGACGATCAAATCTTCCAACAAGCCCAGACGATGTTCGAGGCGAATTTCAAGAAGCAATTCTCCTACGTCAAAGCTTGGAAAGTGCTTCGTGAATGCCAAAGATTCACGTCGCAAGCTGGGGATGTCCACTCCGCAAAAAAGTCGAAGGGCTCCGATGGTGGAGCAACCACTACTTCTTCGGAGCCGAGTGTCACGGCGAGACCCCAAGGCCAAAAAGCGGCAAAGCGAGACAAGGGCAAGGCGAATAAGGGAGAAGGGTCTTCGGGAGGAGGTTCGGCGTTCTCCGACGCCCTCGAGAAGGTGGCCGAAAGCATGAGGGAGCATGCTCTCAAAACGGGGGAAATCGCCGAGGTCAAAAAAATGCAAGCCGAGATGAAACGGGGGGAGATGGATATGAAGCTCTTGAACAAGGACACGACGGGTATGACGGAGGCACAAATTGGCCTTGCACAACCACCTAGTCCAAGAAGTGCTCAAGCGTCGAGGGCTTATTTAAATTAGGAAATTATGTTATTTTTTATTTTATTATCGTATTTTAATTATGTTTTTAATTTTATTTTAATTATTGTAATGTTTAATTTTATTTTTAATGAAATTAGAAATTTTAAAATAAAAGTGTAGAAATATGAATTTTGTGGAAATGGGGATTTAAGCACCCACCTAAGGCACAATGCATTGGAGAGGGGTGTGTCTTAGGTGGGGCCCACTCCTAAGACACTCCTCTAAGACACCACCATTGGAGGTGCTCTTACATGACGCGACTAATTTAACAATTGCCAAATGAGTTGGCATCCTTTATTTATGTTTTCCTTTTAAAGATTTTTTTTTAATTAATTAAGCTATCATTCAATTTTCATTCTCTTTTCTTTTGAGCTTATCTTCTACGCTTCATACATTTGTATCCATTTTATCTCTCTAAAAAATCAATGAAGAGGCTCTCTTCGTGTCTCTGTCCAAGAAACCCAACCTACAACAAATGTTTTCTCCTTTAAAAAATCTGGCAATTTCTCCATTCCCCTTTACTCAAAGTCACAGTGACTTGTATTGTTTGGAAAGATCAAGAAATTTATCGACGCAATTCCTTTCTCTCTTAAGAGATCACCATCGCGTGAAAGCGTAAAGAATTGAATCAAGGGATGAAGATGAAAGAGTCTTATCCATGCCATTCCTTCCCCTCTTAAGGGAGAATTAAGAAGAAAAAGAGAAAACAAAACAAGATTTTTAAGGGAGAATTAAGAAGGAAAGAGAAAACAAAACAAGATTTCAGAGAGATGGAGGATGAAGATGTATATCTATGAAAAGTGAAGCTAAAATGGGTCGCTAGAAAGAGAACTGGATTCTTTTGGTATTTGCAGAGGCTGGATAGATTGTTTTATTCCTCCGGTGAAGGTAGCAACTCGGCGGCAACAACAATTGTGATTGGACGAGAAAATGGTGCTATATTAGAGAATAAATTAATACATGCAACCAATGACTCAAACACGATGCTTGTCCGATGACAACGAAGGTGTAGTTTTCACCAATGCTGGTGGATTTGAAGGCGTTGACGATGGTGTAATTGAGAGGGGCAAATTTGATATATTTTCGGTGCCTCACTCTTTTTAAAATAGCGTGTACACCACTAGAACCACAATATAAAAGAGGAATGGAAAGGGAATGGAATCAAATAAAGGACTGAAATGGTAACAATAATCATTACTTTTATTGAGTGTTTGATTTAACAATGGAAATGAATCATTAGTAAGGAATTCCCTTTCTTTTGTTTATTTTGAGGGGTAACAAATTGGGTGATTGGGTTACCCTCAAGTAATGATAATGATTATCTCATTACCCAAACCAAACAACAAGTAATTGATTCAATTACTTGATTCCCTTTCCAACCTCTAAAAACACCCAACCAAACGTGGGCTAAATCGAATCGATATAATACCAATATAGTATAAAAAAGGGTAAAACACGTGTCAAAATATTAAGGTGGGTGCACAACGTTCTTAAACGTGTAAGGCGCAGCATAGAATTTGTGAGAAATTCTCAACTTACCAAGCCTCCAAGCTTGAAAATGTCTAATTTGACTGTGACCTTCTTGGCATTCAGAGGTGTCAGATCTGCAGTAACCTGCACAACATAAATAATGAAGCGACCAAGAAACACTCAATTTTTATTCAAATAAATAAAAAATATATAGAGCTAATTACCTGATTGAAGAAGGGTGCAGATTCCATGTTTTGAGCTTGAAGGGTATCTGCATTGATTGCTTGATAGTTTCTTCTACTTCTCAATAGCTTGGGCCTCTGTTATTCACAATGCATATCATTAATTATATGAAAAAAATAAGATTTTCAGATATGAAGATGATATATGTATACCAAATAAGCTCTCACTTGCAGTGTAGCAAATCAGACTTGAGTGAATTGTGGAGAGAGAGCGGATAAGACCATGGGATAGGAACTGAATGGTAGATTAGAAATTATTGAACAAGGAACAATGAAGGAGGATGCTCATGCAGCGTGTATATATGCAGCAACATTTATATGCAACTCACTCTCAATGTGTTAAAGTGTCAAATTAATATTTCTAATTTTGTTTTTCTTTTTCTTTGTTGTGAATTCGTTGATCAAGTTTGTGATTTAGTGCCTAGTTACGAGTTATTACACTTCTCATGTCTCGTGATCGAAGCAGCAGATGACATGGAGTTGATCCAGTGAATCACCAAATTAGGCTGACAAAGCCCTAACTCACAAAAAATAAAACAAAGAGCTACACTTGTTTAATGGTGTTTTTCGTCTTTGGGTGTCTTCTCTTTGATTATAAGTTTATTATAGGGAGAACATAAAGAAAATATGAATTTTTTTTATTATTATTCTGGACAGTATCACACATTAGTGGTCCCCACTCTTTTTATCTCATATTTTCTTTTTGGAAATATAACTTTATCTTATACCACATTTATTCCATATATTTGTTCTTTTTACTGGAAATAAGTGGACAAATTGTTAAATGGCTATACTACCCTTATCATTTAATTGATTGATTTATATTTTTCATAAAATACACTTATTTATTTATTGTTATAATTATTGCAATTAAGAACATAATATTTTTAATGTTTAAAAATAAATAATTCATATATATATATATATATATATATATAAATATATATAATTGCTTGTGCCAACAAATATTTTATGTATATTTAACGGCCAGACTAAAAATAACTCTTAAAATAAAAATACAAACCAATTAAAATATATGAATTTTATGTAGAACACGTACGAATTCGCTGTTTAAATATCTAAATTTCAAAGATTAAACTTTTGCTACCTTTGAAATTCAAACTCATGGTCATAAATTCATCCAACAAAGTGATAAATCAACCGTAAATCTTGATGATCTAAGAACTGAAAATGGTTCATATTACTTGTTGTAAGACATATTTTTATTTTAGCCCACCTCATATATATATATATATATATATATATATATATATATATATATATATAACAAGATAGAAGAGAAAGGACGAGAGGGAAGAGAGCTAAACGGAAGAGAGAGAGAGAGAGATAAGTTGTATACATTTTGAGGGTAAAATTGAAAGATCGTAAAAATATATAATATGAGAAAATATGATTACACCTATAGCTTGTGATAATATTATCAAGAATTAACGTGAAAAGTGAAAAAATGAGCCACCAATAATTTTTTTTCTTACTGTATGCATTTTTTTTTCAATTAAAAGAACGTGTGAAAAAATGAATATATATATATATAGGGTGCGGTTATAGTGAGAACCACACTTATCGTGAGAACATAAGAACCATTAAAATCAATGCATCTACTATATAAATTAATGCATTCGCTATTAAATTTAATGCATCCGAAAGTAATAAAATTTTTGCTCCCTTCAGGATTCGAACCCAGGATCTGCATTCATCCACCAAGATGATGCATCCACCGTAGATCTTGATGATCGAATGGCTTAAAATGATTCTCTATTCTAATTTTATTTAGTGGTTTTTATTTGAACCTCTCCCTATATATATATATATATATATATATATATATATTCCACTATTTTCTTATAGAAATAGTTTCGTGTAAGGTACTATAGATAAAAAGAAAGCAAACTGTGATGGGGGATATTCTAGGTATTTTTCTTGCCTAGCTTCTCTTTCAATACATGTTTTAATAGGAATACAAGGGGCGGTAGTTTCTCGGATGGGATCCTTTGTCCCACAATTTAGCATGTACCATTGTGTACCACTAGAGATGGCAATCTACCCGTGGGTAACGGATATCCGCGAAAACTCGAACCTATTAGGGTGGGTTTGGATACCATTTGATATTCACGGATAGTTTCATGGTTGCAATTCACTATCCATTTAGTTCGTGGGTATGGGTTTGGATACTTACTATCCATACCCGTGAAACCCGTTTACCCGCGAAAAATACCCGTCAATTATCTGTGAATTACTCGTCAAATATCCACAAAAAATTCCATAAAATATGGGCTTTGAATATATATATTTTGAGATTATGGGCTATTATATTATATCTTAAAATATGCCCAAACAAAAACTGAACTAAGGTTCAAATTCTAATAGTCTAATTTAAATTTGAATTTTGTTGAGCAATTATAGAATTTTGTTGGATTTTATATTTTAGTTGATGAATTTGAATTTAAACATTGTTCTTTGTGGATTTCAACATATGGATTTGAACTATGTTATTTGTGTTGATTTTTTTTTCTATTAAATTTGTTGTAAATTTATATTTAAATTTTATTTCGTGAGTATCTGGCAGATAGTAGGCGGCTGGTATCCGACGGATAGTGGGTATCCGGCGAATAGCAGGTGACGGATACCCGTCGGATAGCGGGTTCGTGGATACCCGACGGGTAGCGGGTATCCGCGGGTGGCGGGTTTGAATACTATTTGATATCCATGGATAGTTTCGTGGTTAAAAACCACTATCCATTTAGTTCGTGGGTATGAGTATGGATAGTCACTATCCGTACCCGTCGTACCCGATTGCCATCCCTATGTACCACTCATAATATCTGTTTTAATACTTATTTTTTATAAACACAAAATTTATTATTATATTATAAACTTTAATTAATATTTATGACTAAAAATTGAAATTTAAAAAAATTATATACCTTAACTTTGAATTAATTAACCCAAATAATCTATTATTAATTCAAATAAATATAAAAAATTAATTATAAACCCTAATTGGATGAGTGAACCCTTGTTAATTATCTTTATATTATATTAAAGCATAATAAATTAAAAGTGAAGAAAAAATAATTAAAAATTATACTAATAAATTAAGAGTGGTACACACTAAATTATGAGACAAATGATCTCATTTGGTAGTTTTGTAAGGCCACCTTACTTGTTTTGCGGTTGCTCACATAGGATGTTCAATGTAATGCCAGTTCGGGACGATAATGATTAATGAGTCGGATATTCATTTATTAAGCATTTTCAAATATGAATTCATTTATAATTTATTTATTTATATTCGTCTCAAATCCTGATTAATAAAGTAACTTTACCATTCTCATATCTATATAGTACTAATACCTACTTAAATTCATTTAAATTTGTAAAAAAATCTAAATAATTGAATGTGAGTTATTATCATAATAATTAGACACACACGGTCCTGGTAAGTAGTGGAACACTACAAAGTAAATACTATTACTAACATGATTAGAAAATAATGAAAGATTATAAATTGAATTTCAAGCCTAAAATAAGAAATTATACAGTCTAATTTAATTTGTTGCAAGGAAAATAATAATTTAAATAACTAGTGACTACATTAGGTGAAGAAAAGTTATAAGTAACACATTAATATCAATAGAAATTATTTTCATACCTAGTGGCCAATTTGTTAGGTAGAGTAGAAAGGTTCAGTGAAGCGTGAATATGGCTCTAGTGACGTTAGCGTTGAATTACCTCGAACTTTTCTTCCCACATCGAATATGATAAGAAAGTCACATTCGAAAGTTTAGTATAAAAGAGGAGGTCAGTGGATGTAGAAGCTCATACCTTTCTCGGCCTTTTGGCTAAGATCAAGTGTAGTATCTGTTCTTATCAGTTTAATATCTGATATGTGGGCCATCGGCCCACACGATATTAAATTTATTTCTTGAGGGGGAAGGCCCATCAAGATAGCTTGCTATCTGGGTCTTCAAGCGTCGCCCATGCGTTGCACTACTGCACGGGCCCGGCGCACCCCACCAAGCCCAGTCCAATGTTTTCACATATAAATCTCTAAGAAGACAAATGGAATGCTTTTTGCCTTGATGTTTCTTGTATTATATATAATGTCAACAATGAATTATATGAGCATTTGGTAATGAATTTACACAATATTGTTCCCTACAATAGGACAAATTTATATGACTCAATTCAATACAAACTGCTTCGCTATATAGTACAAGTAGTAAATAAAGTAAGTTTCCCCTGAATCCTGATATGTGAAAAAGGTAAGAAATGTAACACAAATATCTTAATGAGAGGCCAAAATTTTTCTTCATTTAGAAGGTATCCTATAGGAGGGATCGACCATTTTGAGGACGAAGAGATTGCCTTTGTCACCTCTTGAAACTCTGCCACAACCAAATACGAATACTTAGTTAATAAGTTAGTTAAGATATGAAGGTGGGATTTGTGTTTTACCTCAAGTCTTGATCCAAGTAGGTGATCTCGAGCTCACCTACAGCACTCTCAGGAGCTTTAACAGGTATCTGCAAACTACACCATTATCACATCTCAAATATTAATATTGATTTTAGCTCACCAATTCTTGACTTACCAAACCTCCAATCTTGAAAAAGTCGAATTTCACAGCCACCTTCTTCGCATTCAGAGGTGTCAAATCTGCAGTAACCTGCACAACATCATATATCTAAGCTAAGATAGATTCGACAAAAAGTTCAATGTGAATAAACGCATGAATTCGTGGAGAAATCTGAAGATGCATTGACAATAATGAAGCGAAGAGGTGACCTGATTGAAGAAGGGTGCAGATTCCATGTTTTGAGCTCGAAGGGTATCTGCGTTGATTGCTTGGAAGTTCCTTCTACTTCTCAACAACTTGGGCCTCTGTAATTCGCAAATTAGCAGAAATTGAAATATGTTGAGAAATGAAGATGCGAAGAACAAGTCATACAGTGGTCTGCAAAATAGATTGCGAAGTGGTGTAGATGAGCTCCCACTTTCCGTTTAGCAGATCAGACTTGAGCGGCTCTTTTGTTGGATTTGCTGCTTCTAGTTTCCGAACTATCTACAATCAAAACAAACCAAACACAATCATATTTGAGAGCAAGAAATTCAAGAAACTAACAAAAAAAATTACCTGATCGATAAATTTCTGATCTTGAGGGGTGGCTTCAGCACCGCGATCGAGGGGGTCGATGGCTTCTAGAAGCTCTTGCTTGATGGCTTCAGCGTTCTTGGCCTTGTTGTTGTTGAGCAAACCAGTGAAGAAGGAGACATTTGCCCTCCATTTATGCACAGCTGCTGGAGTTGACAGAGAGCTGTTGTGGTGATTGGCCGGAAAAGGGGCGGCGGCTGAGGGGTGGTGGAGGTTGGGGAGGAAGGAGGAGGTGGAGTGAGTGGTGAAGGCTGGAGAGAGAGTGGATAAGGCCATGGGAGTGTGGTGGATGTGGTTTCACTCTCTGTTTCGCTCACAATGTTACACAAATTCTTCATCAATTTCGTCCACCCACAAAATTTGTTGCCTTTTCTTTTCAATCTTCTTTATATTTATTGCTTTTGGATTTGAAAAATAAAAAGCTTCATATTTAGTTATAACGTGAACAATTGAAACTATCTCAAAATACATTTTATTTTAGGGGTTATGGCAAAAAATTACACGAATTTTAGAAAAAAAAAAATTGTACTTTTCACCTGAATTTTCAGTTAAACAAAAAAAAAATACTACATGAATTTATATTTTTGTTGTAATTTTCACTTAAGTTTGACTTTCGACGAAATTAAAGTTTAGTTGAGCGTTGAAATTAAGCCAAATATATTAATTTTTGTATTCTTAGGCATCCAAGCTTCTAAATACTCTTTATCATCAGAAATTAGACCAACATCGTGCGAACTTCCGATTATCAACTAAGCTCTAATTTTGCCCAAAGTCAAATTCAGATGAAAATTGCAACAAAAATATAAATTCATGTATTTTTTGACTTAATTGAAAATTCATGTGAAATTACAATTTTTTCCAAAATTTATGTATTTTTTTGCCATAATCTCTTTATTTAATTTGACAATTGTGTTTTTGCACAAATTTCAAATATAATATTCAATTAAAAATGACAAAACTTTCTTTAAATCCTTGCTATTTAGAATGAAGGGTTAGTTTAGTCTCTTAGAACTTCTACTCTTTCAAATCAATGGTACAACTTTACAGCGATTGCATCCAAAACCCAAGTGATTCTCTAAATTTGTAATTCTAACCACTCTTGTTTTACTTTAAAAAAGTATTTTAGCACTTCCATTAAAAACATTATTTTTAATATTTTCTTGTTTTTACTGAAAAAAACGTCCGTTACTCATTTTATTTTCATACACGTTCTTCTTCAGACCAAGAAAATACAATATTTTGTCCCTATTGTTTAATTTATTTTAAGGGCAGTAATGTAATACTCTCTCCGTTCCAAACAAAATGTCTTGTTTTCCTTTTTGGACTGTCCCAAAAGAAATGTCATGTTTTCTTTTTTGGCAATACACTCTCTCTCTATACTTAATATTTAAATAATTTCCATCAACCCACTTTATCTACTTTATACACAGTTCTTAATCTCCGTGCCGAAAAAAAATATAACATTTCGTTTGGGACGGAGGGAATATTATTTTATTATGATTACTATTATTGTTGTTGTTATTATTATTAATACTCCCTCCGTCCACGAAATGAGTACCCATATTTCATTTTTCGTCCGTCCACGAAATGAGTACCCATTTTCCTTTTTGGCAAGTGTACCCCACACATCTATTTAATTAATACACTCAAAAAGTGGGATCCTTAAACTATTCACACTACACTCCATACATTTCTTAAAACCCGTGTCGTCCACAAATGGGTACTCATTTCGTGGACGGAGGGAGTATTATAATATAATAAACATAGACGAATCCCACACTAATCACAATTCTATAAAATATATTTTTTAGAATTGTAAAAAACGTTAAAAGTTAAGAAGCCATCTCTATGGCACAAGTGATAATAGGTATAGATAATTTAAATGAGATATATGTTTACGTTTGGTTTTATATATCTAAATACATAGAAGAATCACTAATCACAATTCTAAATAATGACTTAGAGTGAATTAAAGATTAATTAAATGATTGATTTTGTATTATTCTTAAGCGATGCTAATTAAAAGATATTGTCATACATATTGACCATTGTGTACTAATTGAACTCTAAATATAAATTAATTGAAGTTCTAATTTTCTATGGAAGAGAAACCATTCTGGAGGAGCAAAAATTTGATTGGAATTATAACATATTAATAGGTACAGATGTATATTTGTTTATAGGGTGTGGTTCTAGAGAGAACTATATTATTTGTGAGAACGGGAGAACCATCAAATCTAATGCATCCACTGTAAAAATTAATGCATTCGCTGTTAAAATTAATGCACTAAAAAAATTAAAAAAAAATGCTCCCTTCAGGATTCGAACCCAGGATCTGCATTCATCCAACAAGATGATGCATCCACCGTAGATCTTGATGATCGAATGGCTGAAAATGGTTCTCCGGTCTTCTTTTATTTATGGTTCTTTCTTGAACCTCTCCCTTTGTTTATATATATATATATATATATATATATATATATATATATATATATATATCAAAATCTTTGTGCTAATAAAAAATATTAACATACATATTGTGAACTAATTGACCGCTAAATATAAATTATTCGAAGTTTTAATATTTCTCCAACTCAAATCATATCTATCATCTATTGTAAATCTTTTCTATATTAGGGACTCAATCCTGGTATGAAAATCCAGAACATCAAAGGGACTCGAACGCACAAATTAGCTATTCCGATTCTTGGTTGGCTTCATTAGCAACAAAATTCTTTGCTATTAATTGCTGATTCTTTACGTTTGTGATTGTGGAAGACAATTGCTAAGGTTAGCATTGTTTTTTATTTACTTTCATGTTTTATTTTTAATTTGCATTTTTTTTTCTTTTTATTGTTTTAGTTTTTTTGCCATTCTGAACGTGAACAACCTTAGTTGATTTACTTTATTTCTCAAAGTTTTTCTCTTTCAACTATATACAATTATTGTAGATTTCGAGTTTCGTATTATCTTGAAAACGAGTAAGCGCCTCATATATGTATATGAAGAACTAAAGAACACGCATGCAAGCAATTCTGACTATAGATACAAAGACTAATTTGAATCAAAGTTGTCCACTTTCTCTCATATGAATCTTTCTCCAGCCAACGAATATGAATAACGAGGTCTCATGTCACGTCTCCCTATATTGATTAACATGTTGGAGATGATTGAATATTTGTCAGAATCTATTATGATATTTTATTATTTTCCTATTAAATTGTTAAATATGATTTTCGAAAAGATTTTGATGCTTTGAACTATGTCTTTAACGTTAGGTGCATTTATAGTGATCTGGTTATTGTTTCCCTTATGAAGGTCTAGCCAAATATGTAATACTATTGCCACTCCCTTCCAAGGTAGTATTGCTCAATCCTGTGTTAACTATGTTGTTTCTCAGTCTTTGTTATTATGGATAGTGAGATCAACATTAGCAAACCGAACATCATAAAATCTGTGCAATTCATTAATTACTCACAAAGTTGACATACTAAAACTAATAAATAAGTGGTGCTATAGTTGTAGAGTGGATTTCTATTTGCGCAAACAAGTCTACAAAATCTGAGTTATTTGTGAACATGTGCACTAGGATGCGTCTATGATTCTCTACTCCCTGGACTGCAGTTTAGGGGGGCGTATTCAATTGAGACTTTAAAGGATTTTTTTGTATTTCAAAAGTCTATAGGTATTCAATTCAGATTTTAAGAAGTCTTTAAAAATATGTTGGTATTAAATTAGGACTCTTAAATATCCATAAAAATTTGGTGATATTGAAAATTTGTAGGATTAATCTATTATGTCAGGGAGTTTATTCTTTTCGACAATATACATCTCCAGCGTTTTTTCAACTATACTTTTACGACACACAAAGTGAGGTTGAGAACAAAATTAACATAATGTAAAATTAAATTTTGTCAGAAGCAGTTGTAAAGATGCTCATGAAAATTTTAGAAATCAACCCGTATGTAAAATTCTTTCGAAGATTGAAAGATTATCCTTCAGTAGACAATGTTCAACTTCATATTTATAAAGATGTTAACTTAGATCAACGAGTATATAATTCTCCACATGCAGATCAAGTTGCAGCTTTATAAATTGAGGGAAATAATGAAAATATCCAATTAGAGCGGGATATTGTAGTTCATGCTCATTCCGGTGACAAACATAGAATAAAGCATTATTATGGATATTATGATCCATTGCAATATCCACTTCTTTTTCTTATGGGCGAAACAGGTTGGCATCAAAACATTAAAAAGATTGATCCAACGTCTTCAGTTTGTAACACAAATTCTATTTTTACTTCTACTTTATTAGCAAGAACCATAAATGCCGGTGATATTATCTCCAATGAAGAACAAGGTATCTCTATTAACTTTTTATAAATTGATTGGTGATTAACATAGTTAAATAGTTATCATATCTTATATTTTTATAATGTTTATAATTGATTTTACTAATTTGATAAATTGTAGTATTAAACTTTCGGATTTTAGCGTGTGAATAAAATAAAAATATACTTTGAAGTCTTCTTGCTCTTAACACTAACTACTTATACATGAATGACCTGAATTGATAAAGTGTTGATTTGTATTTAAGGTGTTTAGGTGATAATGAATACATTTAATTAAATTTCTGAACTTAGTTTGAATGGAAAATCTTTTGGTTGTTAATTGGTTTGAGATTCTTTTATACTCCCTCCGTCCCGGTCAAGACGCTACATTTGCTTTTTGGCACGGGATTTAAGGAGTTGTAGATTAATGTTTTAGGTGTGTAATAATAAAGTGATAAAATAGGAGAGAGAAAGTAATAAAGTGATAAAGTAAGAAAGAGAAGGTAATAAAGTGATAAAGTAGGAGAGTGAATGTAATAAAGAAATACTTAATTAGTGTTAATTAAGTGTTTAAAATTCCTTATTTTGCCAAATATAGAAATGTAGCATCTTCATTGGGACGGCCCAAAAAAGAATATGTAGCATCTTGGGCGGGAGGGAGGGAGTATAATTAAGGAATTGTTGACCAAAACAAAAGGAAAATTATTTTCTTAGAAAATTAAAAAAAAAAAGTATAACAGCGTGTGTATAGTAAAGGCAAATGTTTTTTTTTTATTTGATGTTTCATGTACTATAATTTGTTCATAACCTTTATGAAACAACTATACTTAATTTTATTCAACATTCCTCGCAAATCTGAAATTGTAGAAATATCTTTATGGGAAGATATGACGAAAAATGAAGAAGACGACCTTCAACAAATAATTGGACAGAAGCCAATTGTTGCGATTATCCATGTGGCCATGTCGTTCCAAAAAGGAAATTTGGTAACAAACATATTATATATATATATATATATATATATATATATATATATATATATATATATATATTTTAAAATAATACTTACATTTTTTTACTTGTAAAATATCAAAATAGAATGAGATCCATCTTGCAAATCACACCAACATGCGAAGAGATTCAGCCAATGCAATCGTACGTATAAAAAAATAAATATACTATTATGTATTTATCAAATAATAGTTATAATATATATATCATTCAATATTATATATATATATATATATATATATATATAGGGGTGGGCTGCCGTGAGAGCACATCTTAAAATAAGAAATAAGAACAATTTTTAATGTATGAATTTTATGTAGAACACGTATGAATTCGTTGTATAAAGGTATGAATTGTGAAAATTAAATTTTTGCTACCTTTGGGATTCGAACTCAGGACCATAAATCCATCCAACAGGATTACGAATCAACCGTAGATCTTGATGATCTAAGGGCTGAAAATGATTCTTATTTTATATCTTAAGAAATGCTCTTATTTTAGCTCTTCCATATAGGGCTAAAATAAGAGCATTTCTTAAGATATAAAATAAGAATCATTTTCAGCCCTTAGATCATCAAGATCTACAGTTGATTCATAATCCTGTTGGATGGATTTATGGTCTTGAGTTCGAATCCCAAAGGTAGCAAAAATTTATTTTTCACAATTCATACCTTTATACAGCGAATTCATACGTGTTGTACATAAAATTCATACATTAAAAATTGATCTTATTTCTTATTTTAAGATGTGCTCTCACGGTAGCCCACCCCTATATATATATATATATATATATATATATATATATATATATATATATAAGTGTTCTGATGTTGATGATGCATTAGCATTTGCAATGAGCAAAAAAATAAAACAAGCAAAGGAAGTTACTCTTAAAGATCTTAGAGACAATCAACATTTATTATTAGAGGTACTACATTTAAATTATTTCATAAATTCATGATGCATTTCAAAAGTACATAATCGACTATTTCTATAAAATACTTCCTCCGTCCCACAAGAGTGTACATCACTTTTGGTGATACAGATTTTAATAAAATGTTAGATGAGTGTAGTTGAAAAAGTGATTCACTTTATTATAAAATAAGAGTAAAAAATAAGGAGTTAGTGGTGGGATAGTGTTTAAAAATGACAAATGCACACTCTTATGGATGTCCCAAAATAGAAATAAGCGCACACTCTTACGGGATAGAGGGAGTATTATTTTTTGTCATATATGGTAAATTAAGATTTATAACTTAAACAATTACTATAATTTAAATTATTTATATTACAAAATTCGATATTACGTAATTATAACAATTATATATTTTTCATAGGGCGAAACAGACTCCATATACAATAGAGGATTAAGCACACAAGCGTACATAGAAATGCACTTTATGACGACGCTCAAGTCTTTAAAATCCGATCAACGGGGAAATCTCAATATTATAGCAAAAACAATCCAAAAGACGCAACCAATGAAAAACATCGATGTTGGAGAAATTGAAGAAGAGCCAACTCAAGAGGAAGAAATGAAATATTCACCCGAGAAATAAAAAAATAGCGTCTAGAAAGAAAAAAATCTACGATGGAGTTGCAGTCTACATACCACAAAAGAAAAAGAAGAGTAGCCAAAAAAAAGTTTGATAACAACATTGAAATTACAAGTGACGACGATCTGCCGCTGAACAACATTCTATTGCAAACCAACAATAAGAAGAAAAGATCCCCAATCGTCAAAATCAAACAAGAAAAGATTTAAAATTCGTTATGCTCCGTACTTAGATAATTTAGGATATTTTTCATAGGTTTTTTTACTTTTTTATTTAGACGTATATTATGAATATTACTTTCTTATATTTAAATTTATTCATTAATAGTTTCATTTATTCGTCTTTTAAATTTCAATTATAATAAATTGAATAAGTCAATTTAATAAATATAATTAATTAATAAAAATATTCAAAATTATATAATAATATTTATGTATTTTATTTTCATAGTATAAAATCACATGTATTAAACGTGTATCGCACGTTCTTACTGCTAGTACAATAAAAAGAATACATTTTTCAACACGTGGTGATGAAAGAAAAATTAATACTAATAGTTTGGGGAGTGGGTGAGAGTACTTTACTCAATCGCGTTTGTTCAGAATCAAATAATTTCCAATAGTGATTAAATACAGTAACTTAAAAAATTTATTCCTAATCAATTCCGCGTTAAATAATTTGGTAACAGTTAATTCGTTATTTCACCAAACTCGAGTGATGAATCAAGCCAACCGCGTTTGACCACTTAGCTTGAATTGGATAGTTTAATGCCTCTACTTAAATCATTTCTTACACATTAGCATCAATCAGCACTAATTTTATTTTTCTAAAAAAATATCTTAACTTTTTAAAATGGGCCTACGTTTTTGGTTGTTACCAATTCAAGCGTAGCTTGCATTACTTCGCGAAGTAGCCTTTGTCTGCTTCCTCATTTTCCCTTTGCTTTTCTGGGACCGATTTAATCTGCTCTTTCTGCTAATTTGTCCTTGTTTAGCAATGTTTATCCTTTGGCCTATAATCTTGAATCAAGAATTTAAAGTAACGAATCTTGAAAGTTGAGAAAAAAAATCATTCATTCTTCTCTGTAAACCTGAGATCATGAAATCTTGATTCTTTTGGAAGTTATTTGGGTCTGAAACATGCTCTCGAGATTCCCAGTAGAAACACCCCACATAAGGCCAACCCCTAAATCTTCTGCAACTTTTCATCATAAGCAGAATCTGTTTTTCAAGATTGCTTGCTGTGTGAAGAATGGTTCCTCGGATTCTCCGAATTCATCACCTCCTTCTTCGACCCCGGATAACAAATTTGGGTTCAAGCTGGTGGGGCAGTCTCTTGGCGATATCAATCGGAAGTTCAATGATATTGATACAAGTGAGTTCCAGTGTTTTCTTTGTTTGTGTGTGTTGATGAGCTTGATTTTGCTGCTTAATTGACACTAGCTTATGATTAAGATATGAGCTTGCTTGTTTTTCTATCGTTTGTCAGCAAAAAGTTTCTAGGATATTATAGTATGCTACAATTATTTTATTTTTTATTTTTTGCTGCTAAGCATTCTGTTGTGTTGAGTCATGCCTTGTGTTTCATACTTGTTTTGTGAACTATGCAAAATGAAACACCTATGGAGGAAATATAAAAATCGTGTGGTTTAGGAAGGTATTTGTAGAATAAAGAACATAAAGTAGTTGGAACCTCTGTCTTTTATATCTCTGTCGTGCTGACTAACCACTTAATTCTTCATGGATTAAAAAGGGATAGAATCTCTGTCTTGATGTGTAATCATGGTACTAGGAGAGTAAGTAAAAGTTACTAGTTGGAACCTTTTCAAATGATCAAAACGTGAATGATAATAGAGAGTAAACAATGTGTGGGAGGGAATGATAGGAAGTGCTTAGTTTTTCCGAGACCTAAAAACTACTATGTAGATATATACTAAAGATAGTATCTATGACAACGATGATGACATTTTACCAGAATATCTAGCAAAAGTGTTTCTCAGGTCGGGGTTCTTTCACTTTATCGTGTGATAATTCCGGAAAGTTATATATGTTGCGCCTATGTTACAATACAAATTTTTTTGGCTGACAGATTCAATGCAAGAATCAGTAAACCAATGGCTATCAAAGACCCAAAACTTTTTCAATGAAGTAACTTCTCCACTTGTAAAATCTGTTCATGATAGAAAGCCTAGCCCTCAGAGTGACAGTGAAGATATGGATGATGTCTTTATTATTGAACCGACTATTGATTCAAGAACTCCTGGAGGAGAGCTTTCTGAAGCTGCCATCGTTTCCATTGAACAATTTAGCCGGTAAAGTTACTGTTTCTCAGTTTTTCCGTCCTTCATGCTTCCGTTATGCGTTTATTTTATTGTCTGCTTGATCATTTCCACATTATCGATTTTCTGTAGAATGAAATGAACAGGTGCTGTAAATATAAGTTTAGTATGTGTATAGGCAAGTTTAAAAATGGGTGCAATACATCTTGCTGGTATGAAGGAATTAATTTTTGACTTTTCCCACGTCTAAGATATGCAGGATGAATGGGTTGACAGGACAGAAAATGCAGAAAATATTTAAAGCCCTTGTTCCCGAATCAGTTTATAATGATCCACGTTATTTGGTGGAGTATTGCTGCTTCAGGTTTTTGTCAAGGAATAACGTTGAAGTTCATCCTAGCCTCAAGGTCAGTGCAGTCGCTGCACTGTTTCTGTTTTGGACTCTCATTGAAAATACTAGTTCACTTTCAGATTTTCTACTAGATTCAGTGCTGCACTTTAATTAGATTCCAGGTACAGCGACAAAGTTATACTCCCTCCATCCCATTGATCTTGTCCTGTTTTCCTTTTTGGGTTGTCCCATAGATCTTGTCCTGTTTCTATATTTGGTAATGATTTTACACTACAAACAATATGGCCCCACACCTTTACTCACTTTTACTGCACTAATTATACTCTCCTTAATAACCGTGCCCAAAAGAAATGGGACAAGCCTAATGGGACGGAGGGAGTATTATTTAATGTGCTCTTACCCGCACCGACTTATGTTAATCTATTGTGTTTTTGTGGATATAACTGGAGTACTTGAGATCATCCTACAGTAAGATATGCCCTAATCCCTATATGTAAATTCGTACATGCTGGAACACTTTGGGAAAACAGAGTAGTCCGAAATAAAATTAACATTGAAAGGAAATATATAATTATGTAGACACTGATATTTGTATTGTACTTATTCTAAAAGCATATATGTTCATATATGCTTTTGGATATTTCTGAAGTTGAGGTGACAAAGGTGGAACTGTGCAAATTTTAACTGTAGAATGTGATATACTAATATAAACATGATATGATTATTTGGCCTTCATATTAGTTGTGCCACCATGTGGGAGACAGCTTCATCTAAAACCATTCTATTAGGATGGTATCATCATGTTATGCAAAATTGGTTAGGTGGCTAGTGTAAATATGCAATGCAGTTTATATGGAGAACTATACTCCCTTCATTTGTTTTCCAGAGAAATATGAGTGAACTTTCCGGGAAAGTTGATATGTACTCATAATATTGCAATTTCCCTTTTTTCTATTTGATGGTCACACCTCGTGCCACTCTGCTCACACTCCCTCATTCTGTCAAAAGTTCAGGCTCGTTCCCCTCCTGTTAAGTCATATAGTTGACTACTAGCTAAAAGTTCTCCAATTACTCATTTTAGTCCCCTTTTGTATTGTGTTAGCTGGACTTGCTAAGTTTTTGGCATTTACTTATAGTTTGTCTTTTTGCCTCTGATACATTACCAGGAACCTGCATTTCGGAGACTAATTTTTATAACTATGCTTGCATGGGAGAATCCTCTGCGGAAAGGAAAGGGTAACCGAGTTAAATTATTCAAAGGGAGTAATTTTCAGGTATTGCCTATCTGTCAGGTTTTCCATGTATTGTCATTTATCTGAATTCTTGTATATTACCTTCTTGTTGTTGCTTTTGTTGAATGCTTCTCAAATTAGTCTATGTTATCTGAGGTAGCTTCTTAAAGTGAATTCTTTGAAATAATTTTGAGGTATGTAGTCTATTTGACCGTCTTTCCATAGATTGTCATCTATCAACATTCTTGTATGTTGCCTTTTGAAGAAATGCTTCTAAAATTTATTATGCATTATTGGAGGCCGAACAGGAAAAGTACCTTGTTCAATTGAAATTCTAGAAATACAGAAAAAAATTAGATCAGTAAATGTTAGGGTTCAAAGTATTCTCCTAGAACTGGTTGAATGTGACAATTAGTCTCTTTTACAAGATATATACAGACATTGAGATGTACTGACCAAAGATCCGTTTTCAAACATGAAGAAGAAGCTCGTGGGAGAAGAAGCTTTTGTTCGCATTGCTCCTGCTGTTTCTGGTGTAGCTGATTGTCCCACTGCACATAATCTTTTCAGAGCTTTAGCTGGTGAAGAAAAGGGCGTCTCATTTAGCATATGGTCCACATATGTTACCGAACTTGTCAAGTGAGCATTTTCTTCTCGACTTTGGTATTGATGCCTTATGTTCCATGACCACTATCGGTTTTTATCCATGAATCTTGACAGTTTTTGTTCCTTCTCAATTTGTAGAGTGCATGAAGGCCGAAAGTCTTATCAATTTCAGGACATCTCCCAATTTCCTAAGGAAAAAATCCTGTGTCTTGGTTCCAGTCGAAAGCAGCCTGTTCTAAAATGGGAGAATGACATGGCTTGGCCGGGAAAGGTCACTTTGACCGACAGGGCACTTTACTTTGAGGTATTGTCTTTGAGTGATCGAATAATTCTGATGCTGATTTTTCTTAAAACCTTTTTTGACTATTTTTTTTATCAGGCAGCTAGCTTGGTCGGAGGAAAAGATGCTGTTAGGCTGGATCTTACTCATCACAATTCAAGAGTCGAAAAAACAAGGGTGGGACCCTTAGGATCAAATGTTTTCGACTCTGCAATCTCCATCACATCTGGTCCGGAGTGAGTAAGCTTCTCCGACCTTATTTGCAGTTAAATTATGTATCAGAGTTTGCTTGACATCTTCCTATTTCCATTAAAAGCATCCAGACTAGAAGTTGAAGTTCATATAATCTCAAAATTCTACTTGCAGGCCTGTGACGTTGGTACTTGAGTTTGTCGACTTAGGTGGTGAAGTGAGAAGAGATGTGTGGTATGCATTCATAAGCGAAGTTATCGGATTATACAAATTTATACGCGAATATGGACCCAAGGATAATGATGAGTCGGTGTATGACATATACGGTGCTCACAAAGGGAAGGATAGGGCAGTCACTCATGCCATAAACGCCATTGCTAGACTTCAAGCTCTCCAGTTTATGAAGAGGACATTCGACGAACCTACTAAGCTGGCCCAGTTTTCATATTTACGTAATGCACCATATGGGGAGGTTGTTCTTCAAACCCTCGCTGTAAATTTTTGGGGCGGGACGGTAATCAAGAAACTAACGGACATTGACAGTGAGCTGGAGCTGCTTGTGAGACCCAACGGTGAGGCTTCTGAGAGTAGCAATCATGTTTTTGACATAGATGGAAGTGTCTACTTGCGAAAATGGAGGAGATCAGCATCGTGGGGAACTAGTGCTTCATTGGCTTTCTGGAAGAACGCTGTGGTCAGACACGGAGTTGTGCTTAGCAAGAACCTCGTTGTAGCTGACATGAGTTTGGTGGAGAAGGCGTCGATGATATGCAGAGATAAGTGCAAGGTAGTTGAGAAAACACAAGCTACAATCGAAGCTGCAATGATTGAAGGAATTCCTAGTAACATCGACCTTTTTAAGGTTAGAATCAACTATTTCTTCTTCATAGTTGTTTCAAAAAAATCCAAATCTTCAAAATGTGATTGCTTTTGGCAGGAGCTTGTACTTCCTCTAACTCTTACTGCCAAAAATTTCGAACGACTCAGGCGCTGGGATGATCCCCTTGTTACTGCATCTTTTCTTGGACTTGTATATACACTTATCTTTAGGTAATCTTGAATCTCTTCCTTTTACAACTTTAAATCATCTGTTGCCATTGACAAAAGTCTTATGTGGCTTAATTTCAGAAACCTGATGTCTTATATATTCCCGGTGACGTTGATGATCTTCGCGGCTGGGATGTTAGTGCTGAAGGGGCTCAAAGAGCAAGGCCGTCTTGGGAGATTCTTCGGGAAAGTTACTATATATGATCAGCCTCCATCGAACACAATCCAAAAGATTATTGCGCTGAAAGAAGCCATGCGCGAAATGGAGATGTCCCTCCAGAATGTGAATGTTGTACTGCTCAAGATTCGCTCCATCATTCTCGCAGGACACCCTCAGGTACGTTTCTCTCGGATTTTCTTGCTAGAGAAAAATCTTCAAGGGGCATTTGGTGTGAATGATGATAAGCTGTTTGCAGGTGACGATGGAGGTTGCTCTTTCGCTACTGGTTGGTTCAATCATTCTTCTTCTGGTTCCATTTAAATATGTGCTTGCTTTCTTGATTTTTGATCTCTTCACGAGGGAGCTCGAGTTCAGGAGGAAGATGGTGGAGGCGTTCGACAACTTTTTGAAAGAGCGGTGGGACGGGGTGCCTGCGGCTCCTGTGGTTGTGCTGCCATTGGAGGAGAAGGAAGAGGAGAAGAAACAACTGGATAAGCTCAAACCAGAAAGAAGTTAGTTTAGCATGGGTTTCTGGTTCTGGTAGATTGCCTTTTTTTCTCTTTTTCTCTTTGCTTTTTTGGGCAATTTCTGTTTTGACTGGATTGATCATACATTGAGTCATAGGATTTCTTGAGTTGCTAAAGCGGCAACAATGGGAAAAAGGGCTCTGTTTATATGTTACTGAAATCAGTCATGGCAGAAAGCAAAGAGTAAATCATAGTTTTCAATCAGAGTGCTCTGAGTTTGTTGAGTATAAAACAAATCGACCAAACTCAAGCTTAGGAAATTAATAAATACTATAATTATGTAGTTTAACTTAATACTCCGTCCCTCAAAAACTTAATATCCCATTCGTCTCAATTTTTAGTATTCATTTGAGAGTGACACGAGTTTTAATAAAGTGATTTAATGTGTTATGAGTGGAATAAGGGTTTCACCTTTTATGTAAGTGTTAAAGTAATTAAAGTGGAGTAAGGATCTCACTTACTTTTACTAAAACAAAAAATGAACATCACAATATGAAACAGACTAAAATAAAAATATTGATACTAAAAATTAGGACAGAGGAATTATAAACTTCTTGCACGGTTATGTATAGTTAAAAGAAAAAGATTCATTTAGAAACCTTAAATAATTTGATCAATAATTGTAACATATTCCCGTGAAATCCCACTTCATGTAAAAAAGTGCGAAGTTGGGTCCCTTGAAGATTGCCATTCTCATCTGACAAAAACTAAATAAAAATCATTTAGCCAACCATCTTTTTATATTAAAATTTTGTATAATCTCTATAGGCGGACGACAGTTGCGCCTCAAGCAGTGGCGGAGCCAGGAATTAATTTGGGAGGGGGCTGAATTTACACGGGCGCCCTCGAGAATTTTTTTTTGAACATTCCGTATATTTAAGGCATCATTTATTAAAAGACAAGCATAATAGTAATAATAAAGAACAACATTTTCATAGATTATATAATTTAAATATATAACAAATTATTTTCTATACATTACAAAATTTTTTAGGACATTCTGTATTTTTAAAGCATTTTTTATTAAAAGACGAGCATAATAGTAATTATAAAGAACAACATTTCCATATACTATATAGTTTCAATATATTACAAATTAATTTCAATACATTACAAAAAAAATTTATTTATCATTTCGTACATTTTAGGCATTTTTTATTAATAGACAAGCATAATAACAATAATAACGAACAATATTTTCAAAAATTATATATTTTCAATAAATTACAAGCTAGAATCAATAATAATAAAAGACAAGCATAGTAATAATAGCAAACAAATTTTTTTTTGGACATTCCATCCATTTTAGGCATTTTATATTAAACGACAAGCATAATAGTGATAATAATGTATAATAATTTTATAGATTATATAGTTTTAAATAACACAATTATCCTTAAATTAATTATAAATGGAAGAATATAACAAGCTAATCAACTTTTGTAAAATAAATTTATTTTATAATATAAACATATATCTATATATATATATATATATATATATATATATATATATATTTTAAAAAAAACTAAAAATTTGGGAGGGGGCTTTAGCCCCCCTGGCTACGCCCCTGGGGCCCTCAAGTGTACAGCAAGTGTCAGATATTCCTCCTTCCTCATAATGTTATTTGTAGAAACTTCATCTGGACTGGAAAATCAGGTGCAACAAAGAGAGTATTAGTAGCATGGGAGCATGTGCCTCCCTAAAACAGCTGGAGGTTGGAACCTCCCCGATATAAGAATATGGAATAAAGCTGCTGTGAACAAGCTTCTTTGGAACCTAGCTAAGAAAAAGGATTGTATGTGGATAAAATGGGTCCATGAATATTATATCAAAGGCCAGAACATCAATACAATGCAGATTCCAACTCAAGCTTCATGGATAATTCAAAAAATCTTGAGTTCTAGAGCTCATTTCTCTAACACTACTATTGGCTCTAATACTTTGTTGCAGGCTAAATTCTCCATCAGGAAACTATATCTGGAAATGCAGGGAGAAGCTCCAAGAATGGCATGTCACATGATGATTACAAGAAACATTGCTCCTCCCAAGTTCATGTTTATAACTTGGTTGGCAATTATGAAAAGATTGTCTACATGTGATCATATGGAGAAGTTTGGGGTTCAATGTGAGCAAGAATGTTGTCTTTGTCTACAAGAAAATGAGTCCCATAACCATTTATTTTTTAAGTGTTCTTTCTCTTCGATGGTGTAGAGGCAGATTGCTGATTGGTGTGGGTTGCATGCTTATGTATATGATTGGCAGGATGAACTGGAATATATGAAATCCCAATGCACAACCAAATCTGGTAAACAGTTCCTTTACAGATTGGTTGTGTCCACAGTGGTGTATTGACTTTGGAAAGAGAGAAATAGAAGAAAGTTTTGTGATGAGAATAGTACAGTGGAAAGAGTGGCAAGGGAATGTCAATTATCTATTGCCACAGTAGGGGATCAATATGGCAAAGTGATGCAGTATTTGAAGTCATAAATGTTAGAATAGATGATAGATTTGAGTAGTTTGTTGGTTGTAAAGTTTTGCTTACACTACTTCACTTGGTAATAAAATTCACTCTAATTACCAATATATATATATATATATACAATAATTATTTAATTTGACAAAGATCAAATTTATATACCACCTTCATCCACCAAAAGTATACAACAATTACTTAATTTGACGTCTAGTCTAGAAAAAGTATACTATTTTCCTTTTTGAATATAACTAAACTTTCTCTTTGTAACTATAACAATTCATTTTTATACGACCTTGCACTCAATTCAACCACAATCACAATCACTCATTTCTATTTAACACACATCTACCTACTATTCTTTTAAAAGTTGTGTCCATCAAAAGTTGTATACTTTTGGTGGGGGAGGTAGTAACAACTTTTTCAGATTAATATAAGGTAAAAGTAAGCACATGTATATATACAAGGCTTCTCCGGTGTTGCAGAAGTTGAGAAAGAAGGTGTGCATCTTATAGTTTGTTCCTTGAGCAACTCTGCAAGGCAGAATCTTCAGTCTTCCGATGTTAGTGTAAACGAGGCCTGCCACCTTTTGGCTTCGACCCATCAACTCTTCTCCTGCGCCTATGTACAATTCCTTCGTCTCCACAACAAAAACTGTAATGCTCCTAACTCCCTTCACGTCTCATGCAAACGACAACTAGGATCCGGTGATGAGCAATTAACAAGTTCCATCCAATTGTTAAAGCGCCTGTAGCAGAAATGCATAATCTGTTAGTACCCTAATCTTTTAAGAAGTTAGGTGCGCCACTATGAGACCATTGGTTTCCAATTTCCTGCTAGTGGAGCTTTAAGTTCCCACTAAGAATTCAAGATTATAGGCCTATCAAGAGAAAAATTATAAGCACAAAAGATTAAAAAAATAAAATTTTAAAGCATCAACTTACATGACCAGGATGATGAAGAATATGATAAAACATGCACTGGAGGAGACACTCATTCTTTCACATTCCTTTGCACCGGCTGTCGGGGCCAGAGCGGACACTGGGCGATGCGCTGGGAGATACTTGATTAAAATAAGTAGCTGAAGGAGAAACCGATGGATCAGGAGACCCACAATGTGGACTGCCATTAATTTCTGAGGATTCAGGTGAATCAGCTATAGGTAAACTGTGTGGAGTGGGCGGAATAAAATCACTTGCAGCGGTTGGCGTGGAGGCATAACAGTTTGAACAAGGTGGTATAGAACGACGCACGTCGGGTGGAGAAGATGTAGGGGAAGAACCAGTACCATATAGTTGTCCCCGAGATGGTGCTGGAGACGGAGAAGGTATTGGAGTTTGTGCGCGAAGTGAATGATTTAGAAACGAAGACAAGCTGATTTCTTTAACTTCCCCAAACACAGAGTGATTGAGGCCAAGATTTTCTGCAGGACCAGTGATTATATGAGCTAATTCTTTTAATCTCTCTTGCGGTAGGGCTCCTACCCCAGATAAAACAGAAGCTTTAACCGTAACTGGGGGATCTTTTGTCGTCCCATGATCGCTTGTGACCTGTATGTACACCACCTGCTCCGGGAGGAAAAAAAGATAAAAGACTAACTTGGTCAGAATTAGATGGATATACTGAAATAACATTCATATTCATAACCAAAACATGAAAGTGATGTGTTTGGTGTTAACAAAATATCAACCATAGAATATATACCAAGAATTGAAAGCATTTTAGAAAGAGTAGCTGTTCAAATCACAATAACATACACACCTCATTGGGCAATAAATGCAACCCCGAGTTTAGTTGTTCTTTCAGCTCAAGAATATTTTCCTTTATGTCATGAATTGAGCTGTCGAGACTGAAACAAAAGAGTGCCTCTGGTACATGCATGACGAAAGCAGGTCGTTCGGGTATCATGGTGATTCCACCAGGAAATTTAAGAATCTCGAAAGAGGAGGGGTCTCCAAACAGTGAGTAATTCAAAGTCAAATTACATTGCTGAAAAAAAAGATCAGTTAAGGAGGATCTCAGCAGACTTAAGAACACTGGATTCGTACTAATATCAATTGGATCAGGAAGGAAGCCAAACACCACATCGGACCAGTTAGATTTGCCATCTTGGTGCATGGATAGGATAGCAACCTGTTCAAAAATCAAAATGGATTGGCAAATCACTCTTCTCAAAGGGCAAGTACTATACATAGTGTTAACTTGAACAGACCTTCGAGGAAGGAACACCTATCTCTTCATTAAGATCATATTCTAATCTTGCTATCTGTTGAATGAGCTTCGAAACTGGTTTGTGAAGTCTGAAGTATGCTTGAACAGTGGCTGACATAAGAATAATGGTAATGATTCAGTAATAGAATGTGACTTCAACTGAAACATACAAAAACAAACACTCGTAAAGATTAAGAATAAAGAAAAGAAGAAATGATTTCTAAAAAATGAGGCTTAAGTTACATTACATACTGAAGTTCTTTTAGATTTATTCATACAGCTTTCGAATATTTGTCATTCATCAATATTTCTAAATTTTTCATTCAACAAAGTTTTTAGGAACAATCAAGAATAACCTTGCTCCAATCTATCACACTCAAGCAATAGACAATAGTTATGTACTAAAATTTGAAACATATTAATTTTCTTGTCTTGGTCACCTACCATAGGCCAACTTCATTATTTTTTAACTTCTCCATCAAACCTGACACTCTACCATAGACCTTGTAAACAATGGCGATAATTCATTGCAAATACACCTTCAGTTTCAAGTGTTTACAAATACTCCCTCCGTCCACGAAGAGTATACCACATTCACGTAGAACGTAAGTTGCCACAGCTGACAGTAAATTTATATTGATGTTGCTTAATTTTTTATTGTAAATTAACTCATTATTACATTTTTTGTCCTTCTGGTGGATGTTTTGAAAAAGAAAAAAAATGGATTTATTATCTTTCAAATTATTGGGCTTCTCTTAAATTATTTTGCTACCTATTTTTCACGTTATTTTATTTTTAAATTAATCTAACCTGCCATTCATGCTGAACCATATCAAATTCATTTTCACCACCCAAATTGGCGAATTAGTATTAAACTGGAAATTTGTTTAGTTTTTTAAATAACATATTGAAATTGATTCCCCAGTATTTTGAATAGAAAACAACATAGTAATATGAATATGATAGGATAGGATAGGATAGGATAGCTAAACAATATAAAGAGAGTGAAACACAATCCATTAACTAATACCATCAATATTACTATACTTGCCACTGTAGATCTCACTTTAACTCCATTCACAACATACTCATTCATCACTTTATTATTACAATAAAAATAAGACTTTTATTAATACTCACAACATACTCAATCAATTTTTTAAAATTCTTACTATTTTCAAATGGTATGCATTTTAGGGTCGAAGAAAGTATTACTCCATCCATCCTACTTCACTTGGCCTAGTTTTCTTTTCGGGCTGTTCCATCGGATTTGGCTTGTTTCCGTTTTGAGTAATAAATTTTCACTATAGCCACATATTTTACACTACAATCTTAGTGTCTTTAATAATCGTGCCAAAAAGAACTAGACCAAGTGTCGTGGGACGGAAGGAGTACTTATTTGCAAAAACAACACAAATTACTAGTATTAATATCATTAGAACAAGTTGACTACCCTGTTCATGATTGACAATAAGATCTAATAATATTAGAAATCAAGCAAAAAAACGCATTCAAATTAATCGATCAAAATAACAAGAATAACCACTCAACCACAGAGCAGAAAATACAGAATTATGAAGAGTAAATATAGAATGAGAATGAAAGAATAACAAATATACCAGTGAGCTTGATCGATTCCGTAGCATCAAAGCCAGCTTGCCTGTGGCGGGAAGGAAGAGCGCAAAATAAAGCAGAAACAAAAGCGGCGACGGTCAGCGTGAAAACGACGGCGCATTTGAAGTTGATGAGCCTGCATCTCCGCCGGAGAGGAGGCGGCGACTGTTGGTGCTGCGCCACTGGCAATTGCCTATCATCAACTTTCCCCATTTCCAGCACTGCATCGGCAGGTGATGAAATGGAGAGAGAAGTAGGGGCTGGGCGATGGACAAGTGTGCAGGGTGGTTGAATGCTCCCATTTTAATACTCAGCCTCCAAATATTTGATTTATTTTTCCTTTTTTGTTTTGGTTTGATTTTGGGATAACAGTGGGGTCGAATTGTTAAACTCTCATATACGTCTCCTTGATGTCGGTACGGTGCGATCTTGTTTCAATTTCTGCATCTCAATTTGCTATGCGACTAATCATGTTTTGTGTTGAATTTTCAGTGCTTTTTTAAATAACTAGTGTACCTCCCGCGCTATGCGCGGTGAATATAATTTTAGACTATCGTAATATTGTGTTGAATATTAGATTCAATGGTAAATTTATGAAAAGATGAAGAAAATCGAGCTAAAAGCTAAAAACAAAGAAATTGAGTGTGCAAAAATTGTGGAAAAAGAAGATAGCATTTGTTTATTTGATTTCTTTTTATGAAAAGACTCGTTTACATTTAATTTTAAGGGGTCTATTTATAGTCTATTATTGAAATACAATTCTGACGCCCATTAGTCTGGTTTCAAGGCCCATATAATAATATTTGAGAAGTACAAATCGTTGGTTGACATGTGTTTAAAATTTGCATTTCTGTAGTCATAATATAAATCTTTCACTTCTCACTTTTATTCTGATTCTCCTTTAGCCTCAGTTTTGCGGCTTTATCTTCACGTTTCGTATTTTTGTTGAATATATATCTGAATATATTTAATTTCCCAATTTCATCCTCATCACGTAAGTTGCGCTTATTTATGCTTTATAATATTAATATAAACTAATAAAATTTAAATTTTATACCACATTTTTATTTGTAAAGGTATCTAATATTTTAATATAACCTAAGTAATTCATATAAAAAATATAACATGTGTCTATATATAGGTATAATATCACTTATATTATATAGGGGGTTTATATAATTATACAAATTAAATCAGCTTTATCGTATAAAATAAGTTGTCTATAAATTCGCTATGTAAATTATGAATTTGTGTGAAAATGTTTAATTAAATTCAATCTATGAGATTCTAACTTTGGACCAAAACTTTATTCAGTGAAGCTATAATTCCATCAAAGATTTTCACAATTTAAGGGATAAAAATAGTTGTTATTAAGCATATTGATCCTTAACAGACCATATCTCAACACATTATTTTTAAAATATTAATAGACACATAAAAATATCCAAATTTAATTTAAAACTTATAAAAGATAATTGTACAAATACAAAAAAAAAATATACATACATTAATAGAAAAAAAAAGAGTTATCATATTAAAAAAGTAACAATAATTTTGAACAAATTCAAGCATGTATGCTTTTATTTATCTCTTATAACTTTTGATTCAATAATTATTAGATATTTAATCATGAATTCAATTTTCATCCATTTGATGATGAAATAAATATTGAAAATTAAAATCAAAATTACGAAATAATAACAATTGATATCATATTTTTTAAAAAAAAATTATTTAAATGATTAACACACAACCATCGTTATTTCACTTTGATAATTTTATGGTTTCCTTTTTGACATAAATAATATTCTTTTTCGTCCACGAAAAAGTGTCTCATTTGAAAATATGTATATATGGTAGGGGATCATGTATTTTTGTTTTCAATTTCAATTTTATCTTTAAAATTAAATTTATTTCCACACATTTCTTTATATATATATATATATATATATATATATATATTACGACGTGTGTGAGGCACATGGATTATATATTTAAAATTTAACTTGTAATATTCATAGATTCAAAATAATAATTAAAAATAAAAAACAAACCATATATATTTAAATTATTCTTATTTTAAAGAATATTTATATAATTCTTTTACAATGCGGTCTCTTTGTAATTTTCTTCATAAAATAAACTATAATTTGCAATTTTAAGTCTTTTGATAGTAATATTATTTTTTTATATTAATAAATTTTATATTCTAAATAAATCTAAATATATAATATAATAATCAAAATATCATATATCAAAAAGACAGAGAAATAAAAAAAAGAAAAAGTTAAGATTGTTGAGTTTGTATATATATATATTAAGAAGCGTTCTTATTTTAGCCTTCCCCTATATATATATATAGTAATTGAATTCGTTAAAAAAAATTAGTTGTCTTAAAAACACAAAGAAACTTCATTAAAAAAATAAAAAGAGAGATAATGCACGATTTTGTAGTTTGTGGAAATGATTGGCAGTTTTTTTTGCTTTATAAAATTTTAACTTCAATTCCAATTATATCCTTGCAATTGAATTAAATTACATTTACTTTGCTTTTTATATATATAAAGATAGTACTCCGTATTTCTAATTTTTTGTTCCTTATTAGAAAATTCTTTGAATTTTTAGTGTATCTTTTAAAATTTCTTATATCGTCGAATTTTTAAGAGTAATTCTTTTTTTCTATCTTCACCTAATAAACGACTTCCACTTAAAAATATGACGAAGTGACTCATCATTTTGACTTTAAATTTTGTACACCAAAACTAGGGATGACAATTTATTCACGGGTAACAGATATCTATAAGTATATGATCCTAACAAGTGCAAGTTTGAGGAGAATTTGATATCAGCGGATAGCTTTGTGGTTAGAGCATCTCCAATGCATTGGTGCTTAGGGGGTGTCTTAGAAGGTGGTCCCCACCTAAGACACACCCCTCTCCAATGCATTGTGTCTTAGATGGGTGCTTAGATCCCCATTTACACAAAATTCACATTTCTACACTTTTATTTTTAAAATTCAAATTTTATGAAAATTAAAATTCTACATTACAATAATTTAAAAACATAATTTAAATACAATAAAAAAATAAAAATTACAATAATTTCCTAGGGCTCAATCGGACCAAAACGAGACCAAATGTGCTCCTTCAAGTCCAAAGTGAGACGATCATGCATATCCGCGTCTCGCATGCAAACGTAGAGCGCCGGCTTCACGGTCCCGACGAATGTAGGCCTTCTTTGCCACTCTT